>NC_043991.1:3814771-3819771 GCF_902150065.1 Myripristis murdjan | reverse complement strand
AGGGATAAAAGAGGAAAAAAATAATAAAAACACCATTTATGATTATTTTAAGCTAAATGTACAGTATAATTCAAATGAAATTACAAGAAAATTAGTTGGATCATTCAAACTTCCTCACTTTGAACTACATGAACAAGTGAATGAATGAATGAATGAATGAAGAACACTTGTGAAGAAGTGAACAAATTCACACTTTGATCTATGTGACAAACGAGTGAGTGAATCAAGGTTATTAGAGTTCAGCATTTTCAGTAGTTTTTATTTTTATTTTTATTTCATTTTGACTTTTTGTTTCCAGTCTCAGTTTAGCTTTAATAAGTTTGTAAAGCAGGTTTGCCGGTTTAGTTTAGTTTTTATTTTTTCAAAATGCTTAGATTTACTTCAGTATTTATTTGTTTCAGTGTTAGTTTTAGTCTTTCTCCCAACTTTTGATGCTGTGATGACAGACGAATATTCATATCCACCCAGAGTAAGAGGCGTATGTGTGAAATAAAGTGACAAACACTGCCTAGTTTTTGTCATCACATTAGTTTTTGTTTACAATAATAACCTTGGAGTGAATGAATGAGAGGATGAGAGTGACTGTGTGAATTAATTAGTGAATAAATTAACTGAATGATAAATGAACGAATGAAGAGAGACAAACCGCCGGACGTCCCGTGTGTCTCCTGTCCGGCAGAGAGCACTGTCTGGCCGTCAGGGAGCTGTACTGCCACAAGGAGTGGCTCGTCCTGGAGGGCGGCGCCTCGTCCCGGCCCGGACTTTACCGCTCGGCCGCCGAGTCGCCGGCCACCGGCCCGCTGCTGCCCAACTGCCAGGCCTTACCGAGCCTCCGCAGCGACCCGGACGCCTGCACACACGTCCCCTTCATAGGTGAGAGCGCTAACCCAAACCCAGACCCAGCCTGGTCATACTGCATGAAATTAAACTTAAAGTCTAATTTTAAATGCTTGAAATTTGCTTTTTTGGCTGATCTCCTCCCAAAGCGAGCAGTGGGGTTTCAGAGCTGCCACATCACTCCTCCTCCCTTTCCTCCAGCCGCTGGTTTCCATTCATTCCACGACGATATGAACATGAACTTTCAGAGCCTTCACACTTTCTTCACTCCAGTTTTCCATCAGCGGAATAAAGTCCTCCACATGAGTTTTCCTGAAAGCAGCAGCACTGTTGGCTTTTCAGGACTTTTTCAAACTGAAACGCTCCCTCCTCCTCCTCCTCCTCCTCCGCCAGGGAAAATAGTCCCTAAGCGGGGAAACGTTTTGCTTTCCACAGCCGATCATCAGCTGTGTGGTTTCTGAATTTCAGCCAGAAATTCACATTTTGATTCTATGTGGTGAACTCTTTAACAAACTATGCATGATTTGCAAAATGGTTTGTTGACATGTGAATTGTGGGTAAATTGATGTCAATGGGCCACACATTCAAAATCACTGGTGTGATCCTTTCCCGCCAAACACCAGACGTCATTTGGACGCTGCTCTTTGGATTTCATCCTGTCGGTCCGTCATGACCATAACTTTGCCCAGAAATAGCCGTTGAAAACTGGGTACCAATACCAATACTGATACCAACTTGAAATCAACAACTCCTCTAAACTTTAGGGTCGGGAATCTCTGGCATGAGGCCGATCCGATACATATCTAGATACACGGGTTACGATTCGATTCAAAAACCATATACACTCCTGATCAAAATCTTAAGACCAGTTGAGAAATTGCAAGAATTTACATTTTGCACTGTTGGATCTTAAGAAGATTCCAAGTAGAGCTTCAAAATGCAAAAAGAAGAAATGGGAGTGAGACAAAAAAAAAAAATTGAGTAAACAATTTATTGCAAACAACCATTAAACTGAAATTGGCTGTTCATCAGCTGATCAAAAGTTTAAGACCGCTGCCTTTAAAAGCCCAAATCTTCGCAAAAATGTGTATTCAGTGTCATTTTCTGTCTCACTCCCATTTCTTCTAACCCTAACCCTAACCAAATTGTGAAATGGTCGAGCAAGCTGACTGGAGAGTCTCAGCCTCATCCAGAATCCCTGTATGCTAGAGGATAGCTGGCTCAATTGTTAGAGATGACTCCCACCCTCTTAATGGTGAGTTTCAGCTGCTCCCATCAGGTTGGAGGTTCACGGTACCTGCTTTTAAAACCAAACGCTACAACTCTGCAATCGATTCATCTGAGGATCCATGGCTGATCCGTATCGATTGAGGAGTCTGCTACCGACACAGCCGTATCTCTCACCTGGAAAGGCGGTTATCCGGTCATATCGCTTTATTGCTCCCAACCCTACTAAACATCAACATAAAACATAAAAATACTTTCAGCATGTTTATGAATTCAAACTAAGGTGTGTGGTTGCATGGCTCTCGTACAGTGGATGATGATGATGATGATGGTGGTTTTTAATACTAATACATTTCCTGTATGTGAGTTGTTGTGGCTGGTTAAAGTTAGGCGTTATGTTTACACAGCAAAAATAAGTTTGGTCGAGGTCAGAGCTCGGGTTAAATAAGAAAAACGTGCAGTGTAAATGCTCCCTGCTGGAAGTGGGAGTTAAACTCAGAGATGGTGGGTGTGTTTCCTGCTCATTTCACCAGAAATCAGGAGCGAAGGCCGGAGTAAAAAGCATAAAATCAGTTTGGACGACCCAAACGAGAGCGTGTTGAGCGGTGAGGAGAGCGGCAGCGTGTGTGTGTGTGTGTGTGTGTGTGTGTGTGTGTGTGTGTGTGTGTGCCGAGCGCCGAGACAAAAGCCCAGCGCAGCTCACTGGATACGGATGAGGTCATCGGATGGGTGTTACTAATCTGAGCCAAAATCCACAGCTGCAGGAGGTGTGTGTGTGTGTGTGTGTGTGTGTGTGTGTGTGGGTCATGCATACATATGGGTGTGCATGTTTGCTCAGTAATATAATCTCCTCCACATAAATTGGACTTCCTGAGTTGAGCCACAGTGAATCAGCACCGCTCTACAGCACTTTGACTAAACTAAATAAAATATAACTTTATTTTATATTACAGCTTTTATGAACCCACTAAGTTTACAGAGCGAGATAAAAAGAGTTATTTCTGATTTTTTGACTCCACTTACTCATCCTGCACTGCTTCATTTCACTCCTTACTTTATTTTTTGTTTCAGATATCAAGAAAGATCAAGTGACGAGTAAGTGTGAACATGAGGACGCTCTTATTTTGAAAGTGCATGAACTTTATTCTGATTTTATACAAAAACCCACCCAGTCAACAACATAAACACATAAAATGTATCACAGTGGTGAAAAATCATTGATTCAAGTAGACAGTTAATTAATAATCAGAGATAATCATTGCATGGCCTCTTATTTGTCGTGAACAGCGACGTGTTACAGCGACAGAGGACGCTTCTACCAGGGCAGCGCCAACGTGACCCGCTCTGGGACACCGTGCCAGCCGTGGAGCCAGCAGGTATGGTGTGTGTGTGTGTGTGTGTGTGTGTGAGTGAGACCAGTCAGGGGTCAGAAACATACTCTCAGTTCTCACTTTCCATGTTTTTAATTGATGGTAATGTTTTTCGGTTTAATAAATTCAAACAGCAAACAGCACCTTATTGTGAAAGGCCACGCACACCGACACACTCCCTTCTGGCCAGTTGGTGTGAAAAGTTAATCAGCTCTTAATCAACCTTTCCACAAAAGCTTCTGCTAATGTTTTGCCACAGTAGCGCCCTCTGCCATTACAAAGACAGCGGCAAAAAAAAATATTAGCCCTGATTAGAGCTGGGAATCTTTGGCCACGTGACGATTTGATTTGATTCGATTATGAGGGCAGCGATGTGATTATAAAGCGATCATCGATGCATCTCGATGCATATTTTTGTGATGGTCGTTGAATTATTTTTTCCATCATTTTTCAGACAATTTGTTTTTTTTTACTGTGCGACAACTAAAACAAGGTGTATTTGTAGTGAACTGTGATTAAAAAGAACGCTAAATTATTAATTTACTGTTATTTGCTGTAATTTCGTGTTGCCAAAATATTTCAGTGTTGTGTGACATAACTTACCCACTAAGACAAACAGATCCTCCGCACACTGACGCAGACTTTACTTAAACACTTTCGCGTTTCGCCTCAGCGTCTTCAGGTTCACCTCAAGTCTGACCTGATCATTTCCAGGTGTGTTTTTTAAAAGCTTGTTGGTCACCTGACCAATTTCACTCTTAAAGCCCGACTCGGGCGGAGAACACATCACAGTGTCCCGCGGAAAATACAAGGTATAATACAGTATGCTGGAGCAACAAGCAGGAAGCAGACAAATATTGACCGTATTATAAAGTTTCACAACATAGAAAAATATTTACATATAAACCATCAATGATATATTAGGTGAGGAAATAGAATAGAAATATTAGAGAGTATTAGAAAGCACTATATCAGCTAGAGACCCCATATTAAATACAGTACACATCTCTCATGTAGAACAAAAATATGACGAGTAAAATATCCCACAAATTTATCCCTTAAAGAAAACAGGTCAAGTCGTGCACTGCAAAAACTCAAAATCTTACCAAGATTATTTGTCTTATTTCAAGTCAAAAATGTCTTATTCCTAGTCAAAATATCTCATTACACTTAAAATAAGACATGATCACCTCAGAAGTAACTTGTTTTTAGACAATTGTCTCTTGTTTCAAGTGAAAATTTGCTCGTTTCACTGGCAAAATTTGTTTCTTGTTTCTAGCGAATTTTCACTTATTTCAAGTGAATTTTCACTTTTTTCCACTGGCAAATTTTGCCAATTGACAGAAATAAGACATTTTTGACTTGAAATAAGACAAATAATCTTGGTAAGATGTTGCGTTTTTGCCGTGTGTGAGTCATTCATACCGAGCGGTTCGACAGCAGACAGTCCATTGATCCAGAAAGCTTCCCTTCTCAGGAGCCGTTTGATACCGTCGAGCCGTTCGGAGGATCTGTTTGTCTTCCTGGCGACCTGCGGCTGTGCGAGGAGTTTGCACTGATCGCAGT
>NC_043991.1:3662271-3809771 GCF_902150065.1 Myripristis murdjan | reverse complement strand
AACAGGCTGTCACGTGTGTGTGTGTGTGTGTGTGTGTGTGTGTGTGTGTGTGTGTGTGTCTTTCAGCAGCGAAGACAGAGGCGTCGCTCACCCGTCAGACTCAGCGGCTCCCCCCTGTGGCCGTGCCCGTGTCTCCGGCGTACTCCATGTCGGTCATCATCATCCTCCTCACTGCCGTCGCCGTCGCCGTCCTCTTCACCATCATCATCCTCGCCTGCCGACGGCACAGGAAGCAGTGGAGGAACAGGAAGAGGTGAGAGAGAGACGAAACACCCCTTTATTCTCTCTCTCTCTCTTATCTTTCTACCTGTTATTTCTTATTTTCTTGTCCGTCTTGTGTCACTCGCTCTGGCATCCGGTCAGATCATCTCAAGCTCTGTTTGCTCCAGAATGTATCCGGTTAATGAATCAACAATCATGAATCAGCACCTGCATTTTGTGAAAAACACACGCACCTAGCAGTGAAATGAGTGTCCTGCTCACAGCTGTGGAAAATCTCAGTTTGACAGTGCATTGCTTCATGATGTGGCAAAGCAAACCGTGACCTTTTCACCCAAACTGCGTTCAGATCTCGCTCGCTAGACTGCAAAAAGTCAAATCTTACCAAGATTATTTGTCTTATTTCAAGTAAAAATGTCTTATTTCTAGTCAAAATATCTCATTACACTTAAAATAAGACATGATCAGCTCAGACATAACTTGTCTTTAGACAATTTTCACTTGTTTCAAGTGAAAATCTACTTGAAACAAGTGAAAATTTGCTTGAAACAAGAAACAAATTTTGCCAATGGAACAAGCAAATTTTTACTTGAGACACAAGTGAACAAGTAAAAATTTGCTAATGAGATATTTTGACTAGAAATAAGACATTTTTACTTGAAATAAGACAAATTATCTTGGTAAGATTTGGACTTTTTGCAGTGTAGACTTTCTTTCTCATGACAGGAGGAGGACAGAAATACGTAGAAATCCTAAATCCTGCACACCAAGTTCAAATTAACCCTGTAAAGCCTGAACTATGAAAGAATTGGCAGAAAATTCCATTTTTTTTAAACTGAACCCTTTATTTAGTCCTATAACAAAATCTTAAAAAAAAAAAAAAAAAAAAAAAAAAATGTTATTACACGACATTTCTGGTGTATGATATATGATATGTACTTGAAGTGCCAATGGTATGGTCCAGGGTGAACAGGGGAAGTGTTCAAAGGTATACAACAGTATTTTGGTCAAGTATTGATTAACCCTTATAAGGTATTCGGGGCTGTGAGACCTGTTTTCACAAACAGCAAACATATGTATTGTTTCTATTACTTGCAATGGGGATGAAGTAAAAATCTGCTGAGTATTTTAACAAAAAAAGGTTTGATTATGTTGAATTAAAAGCCCCAATTTGCAACGGGTCCACCAGATCCAGCAGGGCTCCCTGTGTAACAAAAAAACGAATACCATATAAGGGTTAAACGAAAAAAGGAATTGAAAATGTGTATCATGTATGATACAAATGGCTTTATAGGGTTAAAACTGTTCTGAGTGTGTTAGATTAGACCTCTGTGAACAGACAGGTAAATTTACAGATGTGCACAGGTAATGTCTGGCCCTCCCGTCTCCCTGCAGAGCGATGGAGACGCCGACGCTGACGGCTCTTCCCTCTGAGCTCCTGCTGGACCGGCTTCACCCCAACCCCATGTACCAGCGGGTTCCCCTGCTGCTCAACTCCAAGCTGCTGGCCCTGGAGTATCCCCGCAACAACATCCAGTACGTCCGAGACATCGGAGAGGGAGCGTTCGGACGGGTTTTCCAAGCCAGGTGAGCGGGGTGGTCAAACGGACAGTGAAAAAGCAGATTTGATTTGTGGTTTTAAGTTGAAAGTCAACAGTTTTCTCGCTGGTTGTGTTTGAAACGCTGCTTTGAATGAACGTTTTTTTGTCACCGTGATGCCGACTGCAGTGACGGAGGCGTTCGCGCCACTGTTTTCAAATTTGAATGCGTTCACCTGCAGAACGTGACTTTTCAGAGACGCTTTGAACGACGTTAAAGCGGCGAGGAGGTGAAGTGGGGGTCAGAGGAGGAGGTTATTCGAGCCGAAACAGAAATTTAGAAAGTTCAAAGCAGGCAAATCCCAGCAGACGACTCACAGTGATGACTCTCACACTGCAAGGCATCATTTTACTGTTTAAAAAATGCCTGTAATTTTGCTTAATGTAGCTTTAAAATGTGATCCAAAAAGAAAAAAACATAATCAGGATTTGTTCTGCCTGCAGAAATACATTTAATTCATTTGTAGGAGTAAAACTCACATTTGCAAAATAACACAAAAAGGAAAGAGGAAAAGGAAATGGACTACAGACAAGAATGAAGATTATCCCCAACACAGCCTGACTCAAAGTTTGTTTATTTGTTTGTTTATTTGTTTCTTTGAAGCCCCGTTAGTTACTGTCCACTAGCAGCTCTTCTTCCTGTAGTAAACATATAAAAAAAAATTAAATAAAAACACGAGGACAAACACACACAGATTCCCCGACTCTCCCTCTCAGCATCAAACGAGGCTCACAGAAATAATATTGATAATTACATCAGCAAAACCAGGGCAAACACAACAAAACAAGGTGAAATAAAATACAAAGATCAAATAAAATAAAATAAGAAAAAGAAACACAAAAACATGACTCGTAACTCCACAAGGAAAGGAGAGCAAAACAAACAAAACAGAACGAAACCGGCCAAGAAGAACAGAACAGGATACAGAAAAACGAAAAAGAGGCTGAAAAAAAAAAGAGATGGAGAGTGTGAGAGAGAAAAAGGAAAGAAAGCAGAGGCGGAGAGGGAACAAGAGACGGGGGGAAAGAGGGAGAGGAGTGATAGATGAAGGGATAGAGGGAATAGTGATACATACTGTTTATACTTATACATAGTGTTTATATTCATATATACTGTTTATACTTATATATCTTATTTTATATGTTTACACTTCTTTTTTTTTTGTTTTTTTTACCTTGCTTTATTTATTTATTTAGGCTTATACCGGGACCTGAGTCCTAATTTCGTACCACTAACGTGTAAATGTGAGCTGATATGACAATAAAGTTCCTTGAATCCTTGAATCCTTGAAGAAATGAGAGAAAGAGAGCAACAGAGAGAGAGAGAGAGAGAAGTTGCTGAGCCTCTTTTTCTAAATCGGAGCGAGAGGGAGGCTCGCTGTCGATATTAAATGACCCAGACCGATTTAATATCGCCCCGTCATCATCATCATCATTGCAGCCAGGAGGTAAACAGCCACATGATGCTGCAGATATTCCTCGAGAGAGAGAGGGAGGGAGGGAGGGAGAGAGAGAGAGAGAGGGAGAGAGAGAGAGAGAGAGAGAGCTGAACGAGGCCAAGCTGCTGCGTCATTCACAAAGTCACAAGCAGGTTCCGCTGCAGGTGTCACTTTTCCCCAGGCGACCCTGAACGCACCGCGACTCCCGGGTCACGTCGTGCCCGGCGCGGCGTTTATTTCCAAAAAGGTCATCGATCTATTTTTAAAACGAGAGGCCAGGTCGAGTCTTTATATAAAACATAATTACATCATCAGCCATGGACACGCGTCACCTGCTGCACCTGGATCTGGATCCGGATCTGGATCTGGATCTGGATCCGACGTAAAGCAGTAACAATAAGTAGGTTTATTATTTATATGATCATATTAGCATTATTTTCTTCTGAGTAAAAGTTACATTTGGCAAAACAAAGCCCTGTCTTTTAATTTTAACCTGTAAATATCAGCACACTGGGCGTCATAGCAACTGCCTTTCACTTTCACTGACACTGTCACTAAAAAAAATAAATAAAAAAAAATAAAATTATAAATAGATAAAAAACAAACAAACAAACAAACAAACATAAATAAATAAATAAATAAAAAATAAAAATTATAAAGCCTTTATTATTATTGTATTATAAATACAATGGAATTAGGAGTGCATAAAAAAAAATCCAAAAAATACACAGTACCACACAGCCTCACCCAACCACAGCACATATGTCCTAATATACATATATAGATAAACAGATAAATATAAATATAGATAAATACACAGATACAAAACAGTTAAGTGCCTCACCCATAACCTCAAAACTGGACTGAGGTACAGGACTGGAATCAATGAAATGAGTTATTTTCACCGGTAACACTTCACAATAAGAGTACAACAATTACCCTAGTTTACATTAGTTAATGCCGTAATGGTTAATTAACTGTTAGTTCATGATTATTATGACATTTACTAATGTTAATAATATCTACAATAACCCTTAAATAACATATAAATTAATACCTTAGCATGAACAGCATTAGTACATGATTCTTAGACACATTAGTTAACGGTTAGTTCACTGTTACTTAATGTTCATTACCTGTTACTTCATATTTATTACCTGTTACTTCATGTTTATTACCTGTTACTTCATGTTTATTATCTGTTACTTCATGTTTATTACCTGTTACTTCATGTTTATTACCTGTTACTTCATGTTTATTACCTGTTACTTCATGTTTATTACAGCATTAACTAACGTTAATTGTTGTACTCTTATTGTAAAGTGTTACCATTACACCTCTAATTAGTAACAGCAGGAAGCGAAATGAACATTTATTAAAAGCCCATAGCAGTGATTTTGAGTGTTTGGACCGTTTATCAGTCAGTCATGTGGCTGCTCTAAAGATTTCACAACATGGAATCGAAATCTCTCCGATTTCAAATGTGAATTTTTGGTTGAAGCAGCCGCCGTATAATGTTAACAAAGTCCTCAACATTCAGGAACCACACAGCTGATGATTGGCTGTGGAAAGCAAAACATTTCCCCGCTTAGAGACTATTTTCCCCGGTGGAGGAGGAGGAGGAGGAGGAGGGAGCGTTTCAGTTTGAAAAAGTCCTGAAAAGCCAATAGTGCTGCTGCTTTTAGGAAAACTCATGTGGAGGACTTTATTCCGCTGATGGAAAACTGGAGTGAAGAAAGTGTGAAGGCTCTGAAAGTTCATGTTCATATCGTAGTGGAATGAATGGAAACCAGCGGCTGGAGGAAAGGAAAGGGAGGAGGAGTGATGAAATCTGCTCGCTTTGGGAGGAGATCAGCACGAACGTTCTGGAGATAAAACTCTGAACATGCAGAATCACCGGTCCTTTAACATGTAATCAATCAATCAATCAATCAATCGATCAAACTTTATTTATAGAGCACTTTTCCTACAAAAGGAGCAGCCCAAAGTGCTTTACATAAAAACAATTAAGAAGAGGAATTAAGAACAGTGAGGAAACGCTCTCCTACACTCGCCACTCTGAGGTGAGGAAACACCAGAGAGAAGATAATCGATAATACAGTAAACATCTAAAAAATAAAAGTAATAAAATAAGTAATAAAATAAATAAGTAATAAAATAAGTAATAAATAAATAAGTAATAAAATAAAATTCAGTTAAAGGCAAGACTAAAAAGGTAGAAATAATCAAATAAATAAAATTCAATTAAAAACCAGTCTAAAAAGGTAAAATAAATAAGTAAATAAATAAATAATCAAATAAATAAAATTCAATTAAAAGCAGTCTAAAAAGGTAAAATAAATAAGTAAATAAATAAATAATAAAATAATTAAAATCCACTTAAAAAACAGTCTAAAAAGGTAAAATAAATAAATAATAAAATAAATAAAATTCAGTTAAGAACCAGACTAAAAGGTTAAAAATAAAAAATAAATAAATAAAATTTAGTACAATAATTAAAAAAATAAATAAATAAAATAAAATAAACAAATGTAAAAAAGGAAACACTGAGATATGTTAGTTAAGTCTGTCAGCAGTGTGTAGAGCCCTGCAGAGCAACTGGGACACACACACACACACACACACACACACACAGCAGTGGACAGAGTTAATTAGTGGCCTTTTAACTGCAGCACCTGGAGTGTGTGGCCATCCGGATCCTCTGAGAGGTCCTCCTGTCCAGCTGCTAATCCCCTGGAACGCTGCAGTATATAGACACCCCTGGGAAGATACCACACACACACACACACACACACACACACACACACACACACACACACACACTGACACACATGCACCAACAAATGTGATTGCAGAATATGATTTTGCTGTATTACATTATGCACCCAAAAGTACAGATAGGCTACACCAGCACACACACAGACACACAGACACACACAGACACACACACACACACACATATGGACAGGCATTTATGAATACAGATACACACACATACACATGAAGCCCTAAATAGACCCTTGGAGTTAATGTCTGGCAGATGGGCCTCAATCTGTAGCTTCCCATGGTGGTGTATGTATATGTGTGTGTGTGTGTGTGTGCAGGTCTCTGTGTGTAATCTATATTTAACTCTGCGCTGAGAAACAACATGTTGACTTTACTCGTCTCCAGTGGGGCACAACAGGAAGTAGGTGCGAGTGAATGTGAAAGCGTGCGTGTGTTTTTGTGCACGAAGGTGTGTGTGTGTTTATGTGTGTGTGTGTGTGTGTGTGTGTGTATCCTCATGCTCATATTTTAAGCGGGTTGACATTTAAAGGTAAACTGCAGCAAAACAATGGCACTGTGGCTGTCAGGCTGTGTGTTTGGATGGAGCTCGGTGAAAAAAAACACCTCACTGATGACCTCTGACCTTAAAGGGGTGAGGAGGTTTGTTAAGTTTGTCGTATTTTGAATGTCCACAGTTTCGGCTTCAGTCGTCCCCCCGTTTTGCTCCAAAGAGCTTCACAAACCGCGGCTCAGAAACAAACTTAAAGCTAAAACATGAAGAAGACGGAAATTTCTCGATTTGTTTCGTGTCTTTGGTTTACTTCCCAATGCCGGGTTAATTTTTTATTTATTTATTTTTTTTTCTCAGCCCACGCCCGAGTCTCTACGACGATGTATGGCTCCGGAGATACGGCCGAAAAAAGCGTCCGGTTCATAGGCGGTTCTAGGGGGTGGCAGGGGGTGGCAGCTGCCCCCCTAGAAAAATGCCTTGCCACCCCAATTTCAGACAGTTTATTTATTTATTTTTTTAATTGTGGCTGTTCGGAAACTCTCTGTTACGAGACTCAAATGTCCGAGTGCAAGTAAATTCAACAAAAGATGACACTCCTACTATTTAAGGGGTTGATAAATGAATAAATAAATAAATAAATCAAAATGTATATTTCTAATGCCACCTTTTGGTTTTCTATTCAATGCTTTACTCATGTACCACAATAATGGAATGTTTTTGAGTTAAAATATCCTCATTTGGGGGTTTTCCCAAGCAAATATTGATATATGGGATCGTTTGGTATTAAATTAGCATATATATTTCTGCCACCCCTTAAAATCTCCATGCCACCCTCTTGCCACCCCATGAATATTTGTCTAGATCCGCCCCTGGTCCCGTTCAAAGTCAATAGCGTCCGGTCGGGAGTGTCACAGCCCAAATCGACCCTTCAGAAAGTGGTTAGGAGCGCGTTTCAGACCATTTGGAGTTTTTTCTTTTGGAAGTGAAATTTTTTACAACAAATTGCCCCATTGGGGATAATAAAGTTACCTTGACCTTGACCTAAAGTTGGGAAGAACAAACAACGGCACGCTGTAGTCTGATTACATTTTTGTATACATATATCACACGTTTCTCTGCTCTGAGGTTTGCAGGTTTATCCGCTTGTGTTTAGAGGCATTTTGATGTCTGAAACTGAACGGAGAGCTTCCAGACAAACTCACATTTTAGAGTTTAGTCTTTTGATTATCAGGCTACAAATAGATAGATAGATAGATAGATAGATAGATTTATGGATTAAGACGAATAAAACAGCAATCCATAGGATGACATGCAAAAGTACAAAACTTATTTCCAGCATGGTCCTTGGTGTTACACACAAGAAACAAAATAGACAAGAAACAGAGAAAGTCAAGACAGAGGTCATACAAAAATAGGTGGGAACAGAAGATATCCCATAAAACAAATAACAATTAAAAAGCAGTGAAACTATCTAGAATCAAGGCACATTCACCTTCTTCCATAAAAGCTGCTTGACCTGCCTTTTAAAAATTTCTCTAGATGTTAGGAGTCTTATGGCAGTGGGCAAACAATTCCATGCCATGATCCCAGTGTAGAAAAACGAATTTTTAACTGCATCATCTCATCAACTCCTTGACTTAAAAAAAAGCAATGTTAATACTGTACGCTAATCTGTGTTTGTGCATTTGTGTGTGTGTGTGCGTGTGTGCGTGTGTGTGTGTGTGTGTGGCAGAGCACCGGGCCTGCTGCCCCTGGAGTCCTTCACCATGGTGGCGGTGAAGATGCTGAAGGAGGAAGCCTCGGCCGACATGCAGAACGACTTCCAGAGAGAGGCGGCGCTCATGGCCGAGTTCGACCACCCAAACATCGTACGGCTGCTAGGTCAGTGTGTGTGTGTGTGTGTGTGTGTGTGTGTGTGTGTGTGTGTGGAAGCGCTCGCTGGCTGAAACGCTGAACGATTTACAAGGAGAGGTTGCACTCACAGCTGAATTTTACATCACACAGCAGCTGGGTCAGAGTTTTTCCTCAAGACCGAGAAAGAGAAAGCAAACACAGAGAAAGAACGAGAGAGAAAGAGAAATAAAAGAAACAAGACAAATCAAAAGGAAAAACTGAACGCTGGAAAAGAGAGAGAGAGCTGATGCTGTAGGCGAGGATGCGAACTGTTCAGCATCAAGTCAGAAACTTGTTTAAAGTCAAAAAGACATTTTATTTTTGTCTGATTTTGCTTTTTTCCCCCCAGTGATTACAAAAAAAAGTGTTATTTGCTCATTTTTGCTGGAGTTTCCGTCGTCCTACCTGCAGAAAATAAAATTTGAACTCTGTGAGTGACAGGCAGGAGGTCCTATGGTCTGCACTGGGCATCGAATACAATTAGTGTATCGTTACCTTTACTGACTTTTTAAAATATTCTTTATCACCACAGATATTTGTTAGATTTTAGACAAATGGGTGTGTTTCAAAATATATCTTCAAAAGCCATAGTAACAAATTTAAAACAGTTTTTAGAAGAAATGAAGGCATTTTTGTGTGCAGGTGACACATTTCGGTTTAAGAGACTCCAGCTCTTGGTTTCCACTGAAATAATTCCCCTTATACAGAAGCCCCATCTTTGGGCTTTTATTCTGAAATGTCATAACCCTAGCAGAGGTTCAGATTGAGTCTGAGCTGCAGCAGAGCGCCTGCTGTTGGCCTGAGTGAAACAAACGTCTCCCATTCAAGTTTATCTGGACTATTTGAGTCGATCTAATCTGATCCTCAAACGAGTCCCGTCTAAATTTAGCTCCAGGAGGACGTTTCGGGGAATGGCCGGCGCTCAGAGCGAGTAAACAGAGCCATCGATCACGAGCTGCGATCACAGTCCAGTTTATTTTCTCAGGTTCATTTTATGGCTGAAACTTTTTCCAGCCGGCCTTTGATCCAGCAGAGAGAGAGAGAGAGAGAGATATTCCTCATCCTCACTGTCCTTCATCCAGGCAGCTTGACAGGAAAATACAGCTTGTTAAATACTAATGATGATGTGCATTATTATTATAATAATAATAATAATTATTATTATTATTGTTATCTTTAATATAGGTTGGATTATCTTTGTTACTTTTGGTTCAGATTTCAAATTTTCCTTTTTTTTTTTTCTTTGTTATTTAAAGTGACCTTTAGTTTGGTTTCCTCCTTTTGGTTTTATAACACTTTTACAAAAAAAAAAAAAAAAAAATCTCATAAATTGCCCCCTGATTCAACTCTGGAATAATTTAATGCAACAAGAAATATGAAAAATATACACATGCACAGATGTGTGTGTGTGTGTGTGTGTGTGTGTGTGTGTGTGTGTGTGTGTGTGTGTGTGTGTGATGGGTCCTGTGTCCCTGTGTTCTATTTAGCAATAGAGTGAAACATCTTGATCCCACCATTGACCTTTTCTCCCGAGGACACTACTGTTTATGACTGTCCTCCCTCTCTCTCTTTCTCTCTCTCTCACACACACACACACACACATTCACACACACACACACACACTCACACACACTCAAACACCCTAGAGAGCAGTAATCAGGGCTTTCCTCGGGGGAGCTGTCCCGCGGTTTGACCCACAAGACATGAACTAACTGAGCATGACATCCCGACTTCCTCTGCTCGCCCCGCGGCCCGGCTCTCCTCCTCCTCCTCCTCCTCCTCCTGAAAACATCTCACTCTCCTCCTGCCCGCATCCCGCTCCTGCTGGACAAAGAATTAACGTAGGAGAAAAAAACAGTCTTTGGGCCAATCCCATTTCTTATTCTCACCCCTACCCCTACCCCTCTTTTTCGAGTGCCACTTGCCCCTTGCAACAAAGTTACAAGGGGTAGGGGTTGAAATACTCCCCCATGAAATGGGACAACCCTTCAGCCCCGGAAACGTCATCATTAGTCATCAGCAGTGATGGGAGTAACGGCGTTACAAAGAAATGGCGTTACTAACGGCGTTACTTTTATCAGTAGCGAGTAATCAATGAAATTACTGTTTCTTTGATTACTCAACGCCGTTACCGTTACTGACAATAAAATGCGCCGTTACTTACTACTAATAATTATTATTACTTTATTATCCTCTTCAAAAAAATGTGCGTCTTGTGGAGAAAAAGCGGTGTGTCAATTTTTTCGTAACTTATCAACATGCATGGAGAATGAGCACAAATTACAGGAAACACGTGTTCCCCGACGGCAGAGCAAATAGTGCCTCCGCCTGCCAGACAGAAGACCGGGGGTTCAATTCCCCACCTGAACAAGCTGGCATCACTACTTTAAACTGTAATGAATTACTTTTTCAAAGTAACGTGCCCAACACAGACAATGATAGATGAAATTTGACAGCAATGTCCACACTGCAACAGCAACGCAAAAATATGTGCATTAATAAGAGGATTTAAGAAAAGAAAAAAGTAATCATAAAAATTACTTTCCCCAGTAATTGAATTACTCTTCTGCTGCAGTAATTGAGTAGTAATCAAAATTACTTTTTTACAGAAGTAATTAGTAATTGTAACTTATTAGTTTTGTGAGTAATTGGTCCCAACACTGGTCATCAGTGACGTTGTAAACAGACGCGACGTTTTTTTTTTTTTTTGCCGGTAAATCACAATCACAAAATGACGTCTTCAGCTGTGGTAATCTCTTTTACGTGGGCTGTTGGCATCTTTTTGCGGTTGTCAATAGCGAATCGAAAGAATGTAAGGAGAAGAATACGTCTCCGCTGCGCGTCATGCCGCCGATAAGAACGCCCCTCAGCCTCAACAAGAATTGGGACATCCCTACCCCTATGCGTGAACGCGCAAAACAGAGGGGTAGGGGCAAGTGGTCGGGTTAAGGGGTAAATTGGGATTGGCCCTTTATATTCTGTCCTCGCTGTTGTGTGTCAGTCCAAAGCAAGACAGATAGCAAACAAAAAGTCCAGTCAAGGTTTAAGTTTGGCTGAGGTTAAGAAAAGTTCGTGGTTAGTGTTACAAAATAGAAATCCTATGTAAGGAAACAGGAAATGGACTTGGGAATTGAACCGTGATCTCCTGCAGGGAAGCTGATGTTGACCGACTGATCCACCAACCCTCCGTCCTCCTAACGTCGACTTCCTCGCTCTTTTACTGCCTCACAGTGTGAAACGTGCTTCCAGCTGAAATGCATTACTTTGAAAATAAAGTGCATATTTTTGTCCGAACCCGACCGGAGACGGGAGCATATAACTGAGCCTGAGCCGAACCTGTTTCTGTGTCTGAACCCGACCCCAGCCCGAGATTTTGCTCGTCCCCCATCACCAGGATACATTTACAGCCTGAGACAGCCTACATGTTGCCTTCAGTGTCATCACGTAAACTAAAGCACTGTACAGGAAGTTTTCCAGAACAGACAGCAGGTCCATCATTTGTCACTAAAATAATGCCGATGTGACCGAACCTGAATCAAACCTGAATATAATTTCAAAATTTTTGTCCAAACCTGGCCTAACCAGTCGGGAAAGTGTGCTCCTCTCTCTCTCTTCCTCTCTCTCACGCTCTCTCTTTCTCTCCGCCCACAGAAAAACCTTGAGCAGAACCCAGAGCTTGGTTCTGGTCAAGGTTTTTCTGTTAAAAGGTTGTTTTTTTTTTTTTTTGCCGCTGTCACCCTGTGCTGCTCTTTGGGGCAGATTTTGGTCCATGGATTTGGCCGATATCTGTTGGGTTTCTGTAAAGCTCCTTGAGACAACTTTTGTTATGATTTGATACGATACAAATAAAATTGAACTTACAACTGAAAATTGAAAATTGAAAATACAACTGAAAATTGAATTGAAAAAAAAAAAAAAAAAAAAAAAAATGACAATCCAACATAACTTACTGTGGCTATCACACAAAATACCTTGAGACTGGGCTTCACACGGACCACGTGATGCAGCATCTGAAGTTTAAACTGAAGAGAGAGCCACACTCACTGTAAAAAGTCTTTTTTTTCAGTCCATAACAGACATGTTTCATCTTACGGCCTTTGTCAATGTTTCAGGAAAACATTTACAGACAACAGTTCAGTAATACCTCTTCATTAAGCTCTGTAGGGTGCCTCCTTAGCACATTTTCATTCCCAAGTTGTCAAATTCTGCAGCTCGGTCACGCCCCTTTCTCATCCTGATGCTGAAGATCACCTTCAGCATCAGGATGAGACGGGTTAGGTTTACTAACTGAGTAACTCTGATGCAGTATTTATTTATTATTGTATTTATTTGGTCGGAGAACACTGTTTTGTTTGCGTTCCTGAAGAAGACAGTATGTGCCACAATCCTGCAGTAAATGATCTTGCATCAGTGTTGTGACGCTGCAGTTCCCTCGCCGCCTTCTGACTTTGTTTGATTTACAAATAAATCCTGATCAGAAGCGTGACGTGGCCGTGAGTCCGAAACAGCGGTCCAAATAAAAACGGGGAATCCCGCTGTATCCATGAATCCTGTTTTATTGACTCATAAGCTGTGCACGTCCAGTGGGAATGAAATAAATTGCGCAACAACATGAGGCATTTTGTGTGATCATCCTGCTGATGGAGGGATGTGACTGCGCTTTGTCTGCTGCCAAACATCTCCGTGTTGTTGAGATCGCTTACTGCTAATAAGTTCAGCTGGAGATGCGAACGCTTCTCTAATGAGATCAGCCACAAATATGATCCCTGCAAATCTAATCTCCAGTCCTGTATCAACCCACCACCACTCAGGGTTTGGAGAATATTTCTCCTGTCCCCACCGGTCCGCAGACATTCTCTCTTCAGCTTAAGAAAATGCCAAGATTTAGAAACGTCCTCCACCCACTCCTGACAGCTGGTCATGTTTTTAACGTTGATTTATACAGGTGATGTCACTCAGACACACGGTCTCATTCTCCAGACCAACACTAAGTGCCAAGTGATAAACAGATTAGGATTAAAATGCTAAGAACAGACGCTCTCTCTCCCTCTAAAAGAAGATGAAACTCCCTCGGGGATCAGGCTGCTGTGGTGCGTTCCAGGTTGAGGGGGCAGAGCAGGAAAATACCTTTTTGCTGAGGTGACGGTGAAAACAATGAAGTTATGGGAGCGAAGGCCATGGCTGCACTTTACCGGACATATAAAAGGAAAAATAAGTGTTCAGCAGCCCAAGGATGAATTTATTAATAAAATTATACCAAATGTACCAATGCAAAGAAAGAAAGATGCTTTTATCTTTACTCACTTTTATCTTTACTTATTTTTTCACCACTTGGACCATCTCCTATTACTGTGAGGGTTTCTCATTATGGCCTCTGAAGCTTTTTAGTCCACAAACATAAGACGTATAAATGCCAAGGTACACCAAGGACACATCTATGGCCTGTGGTTCTCTGTAATCCCGTGCATTGCAAACAGAAATGAATGCACACACTAATACGGGGACAAAGGAACCCTGAGGGCCTGGATGTTGTTCAGTAAAGAAAACTCGAGAGCACTAAGGAGAGCGCAGACCTGGACAGTTTTGTGCCTGTCACACCCAAAGACAACATTCCCATCGGGTCGTTTTTCAGCTAATTTGATTTCTTCACACGGCAAACATTCACTTATATAATGTGGAATCAGGTTCTGTCTCCCCCCAGTTTCATAGTTTTGTCTAAAAGAGGGCACTGTCCAGTAACAGAAATCACACAGATGAGGACACTCAGACACTCAGCCAGAAATTTTTTAGATAGAGATATCCTGCCAGCAGACAGATGTGCGCAGCAAATGTGTGCAAACAGCTGAACTTTACAAGGACTGAATAAGTCAGAGAATAAGCAAGTAAATAAATAGGTATTCTTTTTACATAGGCTCAGTTTCTAATTCCTCTATCTATCTATTTATTGCACATATTTTTTACATCATCCACATAATGCACACACTGTTTTATGAATTTCTAACGCACATATTTTTATATTTCTTTTTTTATTTCTTGTATCTGAACATGATTAGTCTTCTCTTGAGAATTTGAGCAAATGACCCAATTTCTCCTCAGGGATCAATAAAATATGATTCTGATTCTGAAATAAACAAGCAAACTGTGCCGTCCATTGCACACCAACATGCAAACAGCGGAGCTCCTCGGTGCCTCGCTCTCCGGCCTGTGCGGATAAAACACGAGAGGAAATAACTGATTGTGTGTGAAACTATGAATTTTGGATGAGCCAAGCGATTCAGGAAGTTCTAAATTATATCTGGGATTTCCAGGAATCTGGAGAAATTCGATCATCATTTGTAAGTCGTCTGACTCGCGGCCAAGTTTTCCTCACACGCAGCCAGAATCAGATCACCCGAGTGGAGGAGTTTCTCCGCGGGGCAGAGCACGGTCGGATCAACATGAGGTTATTTTAGAAACACACCATGTTTACAGCACAGAGCTGGCCCTGTAACGCTGACCGTCCACTTTGTGTGTGAGCCTGCACACACTCCGCTTTAAGTCTGTGTTTACGTCTAGGTGAATATTTATTTTCCCTTTTTTTTTGTGAATGAACTCATTTTATAACATACTGTAGAAGAAAAAAGCCACAGTTGATCCCACATGGTGTGAATACGTCACTTATTTCTGAGTTTGTTTTGCCTCCTCTGATTATCTGTGCAGTCATTTGCCAGCCGTTTTATTTTGTCGTCATGTGCTCACAGTATGATCGTGTGTGTGTCCCGTTTCCTTAGGTGTGTGTGCAGTCGGTAAGCCCATGTGCCTCATGTTTGAGTACATGGCCCACGGCGACCTCAACGAGTTCCTGCGGCGCCGATCTCCCACCCAGTCGGTGCGCACCTTGAGCCGAGCCAGCCTGTCCGGTCGCAGTTTCTCCTCCGAGCTGGAGGCGGGGCTCCTCTCTTGCTCCGATCAGCTGTCGATCTCCAAGCAGGTCGCCGCAGGAATGGCCTACCTGTCGGAGCGCAAGTTCGTCCATCGGGACCTGGCGACCCGAAACTGCTTGGTCGGGGAGGAGATGGTGGTGAAGATCGCCGACTTCGGCCTGAGCAGAAACATCTACTCGGCTGATTACTACAAAGCCAACGAGAACGACGCCATCCCCATTCGCTGGATGCCCCCCGAGTCTATTTTCTACAACCGCTACACCAGTGAGTCGGACGTGTGGGCCTACGGTGTGGTGTTATGGGAGATTTTCTCCCATGGGATGCAGCCGTACTACGGTATGGGTCACGAGGAGGTGATTTACTACGTGAGAGATGGTCACATCCTCTCCTGTCCCGAGAACTGTCCTCTGGAGCTGTACAACCTGATGCGGCTGTGCTGGAGCACGCACCCCTCAGACAGGCCCAGTTTCAGCAGCATACACAGGATACTGGAGCGCATGCATCAAAACACACTGAGCGTGAACCCCGACCCTGAACCGGACTGCTAACCTGGGAACTCTTCCATGGCCAGTAGCCTTTTTGTCCATATGCAAAACCTTGAGGTTGTATAATGTTTTGATGCATTTTTGTAGCGTGCACCCATCAAATAGACGTAGTTCTAGGATTATAAACAAAGTATTGGAGCATTGCCTGAAAACATGTGGCATGAACGCTGATCATCAGCCTGACTACTAACCTTTTCGACTTCTAACCTTTTGAACTTTACATAACCCTGAGTTAAGCCTAGTTTTAGTGCCATGCATAGAATATTCCCCAATTTCCCCTTGGGGATCAATAAAGCATTTCTGATTGTGATTGTGATTTCTGATATTAGATATTTGCCATCAGCTTGACTCTGAATGGTGGAAATACTTCAGGATTTCTTTTTTTATATACCGACCAGGATCACAACTTTGTACTTTTTTTGTTTTGCCATTTATCTATGGAAGGTTTAGCAGACACATTCGCTTTTTGGGCAGCAACCTGCCTCACGCAATGGCCAGACTGGAACAGCTAAGGGTTACATGCCTTGCTCAAGGGCCACTAGATGGAGAGAATGTTTTGGGTCACTGTTTCTACCAAAATCTTCCATCGAAGGACTCAAATTGGTAATCACAAACTGTCATCCTTAAGTAATTTGCTTATTAATGCTTAAGTGGTTTAAATAAATGGTGAAGAGTCCTGTTTTTCTAATACACCACACCCTAAGCCTTCACTGCTGACCTTACATGTCTGGTTTATGCATGAAAAATGTTTGAAAGCATGCATGAGCAGACGCCAACTCCGAACCCTGGACCCTGAGCTTAAGCCACAACCCATGAACACTTGAAGCCGCCATGCAGATGTAGCCGCCGTAAAATCAAGGGACTTCATCCATTGCATGTTTGCTGCGCATGTGGGAGCATTTACTTGAAAAATTCTTCTGTTTTCACTTTAGTTCAGTTTTCCAATGCTTCAAAAATGGTCTGCAACGTAAGATCGTCCACAATAAGTCAGGTAAATCTGAAGCAATGTAATTGTGTCTTTTGCTCCACAGCCATAGTAGGACATTTTCAAAAAGTTTCCCTACACACTGATGCGCTGAAGTTTCCCTGGGTAGACAATGACATTTAGCTTCTTTTAGTAGCAACTAACAAGTACGAGTTATTTTGGATGTTGGCTAGCACTTTAGTGTGATCATGTGACAGTCATGCACAAACGCTCTGTGTTTTCCCCGTCCACACCACGACACTAGACTGCCATGCTAAAATGAGCAGATATCACTTTTTCAGTGTCTTTTCAGGAGTTTTATCGTTGTCGTTGAAGTTGTAATTCAAGGTACGCTGCGTAATTGTGTGATGCTTTGGCTCCATCTAGTGGCTGTTGCCATCTGCAACTGTATACAGACTCAACAGGTCAGGAGTTATAAGGTATACTACATTATTTATCACAGAGTTAATATTTTTACGCCATAACACAAGTTGAGACAGAAGCTTAGACTTAATTAAAGGGGTTGCATCACTTCAAACAATAACTGCAGGAAACAAAGCAAACATACAGTGGTAATGCCCCGCTGTTTGCAGCAGTAAGTAGGAAAGGACTGTTTGGCTAAGCTGAGCTACGCACTGCAGGTGTTGTACCTGAAAAAAACAAATGTAAAAGTCGATAATTAGTTTCATGGATGTGACGATGTTATTCCAACTTGAAGTTTGGACGTTAAACCGCTTGAAGTGCATGTGCCTTAGCCCGGCTAACACTGGACGTGGCTATTTTCAGAGCTCAAAATAATGGCAGCCATCAAGGTAACAGTGGATTGTTTTGATCATTTACAGATTTGAGCAAGTAAATGATTGTGTATTTGACTATAATACTGCGTCATGGCGACATCTTATATTTTGCTTTTGGGCTTACACCCACCTAGACGCTCTCTAGCCTATTCCACGATGGCACAATATCACTTTAACCTGTCGCTGTTGATTGTTTTTGTAGACAAGACTGTCTATTCCAATTTTGGGCATTCTCATTTTGTCTTTTCTTTCTCTTTTCATTATGTTGTTGTTGATCTTTGTCTTTTTATTTTTTTTTTTTTAAACTTATTTTACAGTGTTTGACACACAGCATTACACACTGCAAATCAGTTACAGCAGGCATTGGGAAAAGAAATGGTTACAAGTATGGTGATAGTTTCTTTGGAGTTGCTTCATAATTGCCAATAAGTCTCTCCCTGAAGCACACACACACACACACACACACACACACACACACACACACACACACACACACACACACACACACACAGATCTCAAT
This sequence comes from Myripristis murdjan, assembly GCF_902150065.1. Classification (NCBI taxonomy): domain Eukaryota; kingdom Metazoa; phylum Chordata; class Actinopteri; order Holocentriformes; family Holocentridae; genus Myripristis; species Myripristis murdjan. Next base: position 3,791,596 of record NC_043991.1, on the reverse strand, counting down.
TTCTTCTATGGCATCATTATAACCATTAAATTAAATTATGGTCACATTGTTCCACAATCCAAAAACAGTTAGCTCATGTGTCATCAGTAATCTGTTTTATTTATCTTCTGGATTAATCAAAGCATTTTTGTGTTCATTTGGTTTGTTTTGAGAATTGATGTAATTCATAATTTGTGGTTTATCAATACCAAGTGAGAGAAAACTTTTATCAGCTTGTCTACTGAAGATGCCTTTGAGATGCATGACTTTTTTTTTTCTTTTCACATGTGGTGTGATGTTATATTGTTTTTATTTGTTTTATTACATAAACCATGATGCAACTTTTATCGCATTCATTTCCCATCAAGTATGATATGTCTCTGAGTTGTTTGCAAATAAACAGAATGATCGAACATGTTTGTATGTCAGATCTGGGCAGGAGTTGATTTGTGGAGCGGACAAGATCCTTTTTCCATCATGTTTCCAGCATATTGAGACAGTTTACCTGCCCAAAACCCCTCTGTGAGATCTGTGTAAAATCATCTGCTGAACATGAGCATAGTGATTTAGTTTTGGTGATGATGCTTCATTGGTTAACATATAAACAGGCCTGACCACAGAAATGACTGAGGCCCTGAAAAGGTCCAGTCCTCAATGACTGGAGGTCCAGGACGGCTGGAGGCTGGATGGGTGGTGGTAAGTGGGCGCTTAGGGTCAGGGCCGGGTGTTAGGGTTACCATGGAGGCAGGTTGGGTGGTGCTAATTGGGTGGTTAAGGCTAGGGCTGGGTGTTAGGGTTAGGGTTAACATGGAGGCTGGGTTAGGGCTAGGGTCAAGGCTGAGTGTTTGGCTGGAGGTCCAGAATGGCTGGAGGCTGGCTGGGTGGTGGTAAGTGGGTGGTTAGGGTTAGGGCTAGGGCCGGGTGATAGGGTTAGGGTTAACATGGAGGCTGGTTGGGTGGTGCTAACTGGGTGGTTAAGGCTAGGGCTGGGTGTTAGGGTTAGGGTTAAGGTGGAGGCTGGTTGGGTGGATGGGTGGTGCTAACTGGGTGGTTAAGGCTAGGGCTGGGTGTTAGGGTTAGGGTTAACGTGGAGGCAGGTTGGGTGGTGCTAACTGGGTGGTTAAGGCTAGGGCTAGGTGTTAGGGTTAAGGTGGAGGGTGGATGGGTGGTGCTAACTGGGTGGTTAAGGCTAGGGCTGGGTGTTAGGTTTAGGGTTAACATGGAGGCTGGGTTAGGGCTAGGGTCAAGGCTGAGTGTCTGGCTGGAGGCTGGCTGGGTGGTGGTAAGTGGGTGGTTAGGGTTAGGGCTAGGGCGGGGTGATAGGGTTAGGGTTAACATGGAGGCTACATGGGTGGATGGGTGGTGGTCATTGGGCGGTTAGGGTAAGGGCCGGGTGTTAGGGTTAGTGTTAGATAGATAGATAGATAGATAGATAGATAGATAGATAGATAGATAGATAGATAGATAGAATTTTATTGTCTGACCCAGAAGGTGCCAGAAATCTTTCTTTGACAAGGCTCAAAAAGGCTTACATGTATACACCCACACACACACCAACACACACACAGTAGGCATTAAAAAAGACAGAAACAACAACTACAGTACTCATTATAAAAGACACAAAAAAAGACCACTATTCCTTAAAAGAAGGGAGAAGGGAAAGGACCGGCTCCAAGTTAAGCTTTTGAGCTGTTGAGGGCTGTGACTGCAGATGGAATGAATGATTTTTGGTAGATCGTTTTCCTGGCCCGTGGAACTTTGTATCTTCTGCCTGATGGGAGGAGGGTGAATGAGTGATGGAGCGGACGGGAGGGTTCCTCTGTGATCAGGGTGGCTTTCCTGATCACAGAGCGCTCATACAGATGGGACAGTGGGGTTTGTGGTGAACCAATTATTTTGCGGTTAAGGTGGAGACTAGGTGGGTTAGGGTTAGGGGTTAGGGTCAGGGCTGAGTGGCCAGGAGGTCCAGGATGGCTGGAGACTGGATGGGTGGTGGTAAGTGGGCTTTTAGGGTTAGGGTCAGGGCCGGGTGTTAGGGTTAGGGTTAATGTGGAGGCTGGGGTAAGGGGTTAGGGTCAGGGCTGAGTGTCTGGCTGGAGGTCCAGGACAGCTGGAGGGTGGCTGGTGGTCATTAGCCGGGTTTCCACTGTGGCGCCAATCGTGCTGCCAGGGCCAGTTGCTCTTCCACTGTCACTTCCGATCTCTGCTGGCTCCTCGGTGGAGCTGTCGGTGCCAGTTTCCAGGTGCTGATCTCCCACTTAATACCCATGAGCCAGACAGGGCTAACCGAGGTCTGAGTTGAGGGCTTACCTGGCTTTGGGCAGGGACACAGTGCCACCCCAAAGTGTCTTGAATGTCTGCTAAATAAAGTTTTTATTGCCTTCCTCATAGAAAACAAAGGCTGAAGTGGTTCGTCGACTTCGACCAACAGCATCAAAACGGAAATGAAAATGTCTGTTTCAAATTGTCCGACTCTTCATGCAGGGTAATCCCAGTCTCCACTCTCCAGTCCTATATCTGTTATGTCCAACATCAGTGTACTTCAGCTAAAACACTGTAAAACAATCCATCAGCTTCCTGCATGAGGGCATGTGGCCTGCACATTCACCAAATCAAAGACCCGCCTCCAACTCATCCATTGGCCAGGAGTCTGTGTCACTCACTGACTACACTGACAAATAATAAATAGCTGCTGGGGTGAAGTTTTGATGACTGAAGTCCAATTCAGTAACCCAACATTGGATTTAGGGCCGCCCAAGAAAAACAGAGCACAAAATAACACCAAAACAAATCGTTGCTTTAATAACCCGTTCTAGACTAAAAATCATGCCAGTGGTGAATCGTGTGAAAAATGGATGTTGTGTTTTCTGGAGGCGAAAAAAAATCCCATGTGTCCATTTGTAGATGTTTTAATAGCAAAGGTCGAGCATGTCTGCAGTTTATGGAAGTGGTTTGCACAATTTATAGTTAATGAGGCTGAAACAGATTTGTGAAAAAAAGAGCAGTCGAGTCTGAAAGTGTTTAAGCTCAGCTGTGCGCTCCTCGCCCGAGAACTTATCGTGCATTATGTGATTTGCATCATAATTGGCACTTCATGTTAAACTCCTTACGCTTTGCATTCAACTGCTTGCTGATTAGGCACATCACGAGCAAATAGAACTATAATCCACTCAGGTATCATAATCTGTGCCCTCAGATTACCAATCCATGCCCTGAATTTGCCCTGAAATCTGAGGGCACAGTTTACAAATCCATACGGCATGGATTCTTAATCTGAGGGCACAGATCATGAATCCAAAATCATGATTTTTAAACCGTGTACGATTTCTAAACTGAGTACAGGTTTACACGTGGGTCTTTTTTTCATTTTCACATGACATCCAATGGAGATCCACAATAATATTTATACAAAAATCTGCATTTAAAAATTCATCTAAAGACTAAATTTTCTGAGCCGCTTCTTCTTTCTTTGGCTGTTGTTGCTATTCTCACCTTGACAACCATAATCCACCTCACCGTCATCCATGCCCACATCACACACACACACACACACACACACACACACACTCTGCAAATGGTAAAAACCACAGAAACGTCCCCTGCAGAGTCTTGCCCTGATGAGGACCTTATGCCTGCAAAGCGCTGACTCCCATGACAACAAAGGCTTTTGTAGATTTAAAGCTGCGAGCATCTTCCCTCCTTGGTGGATTTGGAGAGCCTTGGACACTGTGGATGCAGCTCAACGCTTCACTTTCTTCTCAGTGGAGGTCTCATTCTTAGAGGTAGTATCTCAGTTGTTTTCTCGCGAGCTGGTTCCTGTTTCCAATGAGCAGCCATAAACCCCAGGACTTCACTTTTTTTTCTTTTTTTCTGTTTCTAGAGTTGTTTCTGACTCACCCAACATCACCGAAAAGCCAATTTTCAGGAACAAAAAGGGGGATTTTGGCATGAACGTTGAGGGTCTCTCTCTCTCTCTCTCTCTCTCTCTCTCTCTCTCTCTCACACACACACACACACACACACACACACACACACACAGTCTGTTAATGTGTAATATGTAATACATCCTATTTATTTTGAATTATTTGTATGTGTGCAGCAGCTGTGGAAACAGGAGGGAACAGGGATAAAGACTCTGTTGGTTTTACTTGAACTGATCTTTAAATTCCCTTTAGTGTTTTTTCTTTTCTTAATCTGTTCTCTCTCTCTCTCTCTCTCTCTCTCTCTCTCTCTGCTTACCTCATCATGAAACTTCCCTTGAGACACACACACACACACACACACACACACACACAGACACACACACACACACACACACAAAGTAATTTCCCATTCTGAGCCAAGTGGATGCTGCAGTACCGTAACTCACCACAAGAGGGACTAGATGAGTGAATGGCAGAGAGGGGAAGGCAGGAAAAAAAAAGATTTATTGTGTTTTACAAATAAAATGTATTATTATAATTAAGACATTAAAACATGACATGCTGGAGCTCAAATGTTTCTTCTTCTTCTTCTTCTTCTTCTTCTTCTTCTGTTACCTCTCTCTGCAGGGTTCATCCACCTCCCATGCATTTTATTATTACTATTTTTTCTTTAGCAGGCTGATATGCAAAATCATAATATGTGCTATTTACACAGAGAAGATGTGTTTCTTTCTTTTATGCTATGCACTCATTTGCAATTAATTTGATCCAAAGTAATATCTCTGTGTTGATTAAAACACATTTCAGTGCTGTGGAGCCGCTCTGTAGTAAATCCACTGATCTTTTGCTTTCCGGTGTGTTCCTCTGTGTGTGTGTGTGTGTGTGTGTGTGTGTGTGTGTGTGCTTGTGTTTTGTCAGTTTGTCTGCTTTGCTGAATGTGTGTTTTCGCCTGTCTGTGTTTACGTGTGCATTCGTCTGAGAAAGTCTGAGCATGTGCTTTATGGAGGACATCTGTGTGTGTGTGTGTGTGTGTGTGTGTGTGTGTGTGTGTGAGTGTGTGAGTGTTGAGGATGCCCAGTGTAAACTGTTTAGACCAGGCAGTGTGGACGGCGGCCTTGGCCTCCTCTCCTTCATCTAAACTGTGGATAAGAGCGTCTCGTTCTCACTTCCTCCTCATGTCCCTCTCCTCTCCCTCCCTCCTTCCTCCTCCTCTCTTTCTTCTCTCCTCTCCCTCCTCCCTCTATCCTGCTCAATCCTGGTTATTTTGGTTGCTCTTTCGGTAGTATTTCTTCCTTTTTTTTTTTTTTTTTACTATTCTGTCAAATCCCCCCTCAGGTCACCTGGTATAGAACAAAATAATCCCATGTGCAATGAAAAATAACAAATTCAGAAAATTTGACCATGTAGGCATGTAGGAATTCATCTCATGCATGCCTACAAATTATACACAATTATCACAAGGCTTCTTCTACATGAGCCCAAAGTAGGAGCAGATCTAAACAAATTGAGTAATCTAAAGACTTTTTCATCTCATGCTGCTCTCTGCAGCTCGCCAAGCCCTTAAACACGACATGAAACTTATTTTATCTCAATAAAATAAAACCCTGAATCGTCCAAATCGCAGGGGAATCAGAGGCAGTCAGTCTGACGGGGGTTTCCAGCAGCCGAGGCGTCTTTGGCCGCTCGACATCAACACTGACAGAGACAGGTCGCACGTCTTTTATGTTACAGAAACAGTAAATCAGCAAAAACGGTGACATCAGATCAACTGATGGGAGAAAAAGTGGAGAAATGAAATGAAACTCGGAGAGAAGAGCAGCAGGAAAATCAGCTGGATCCCCTGCAAACACATCACATGATGCACAGAAAATGTCTCCTTTTTTTTTTTCTGTACCAGTTACTTGTTATTTTTCTTCCTACCTCCTTACCTCCTCTCTCCTTGCTTCCTTGCATCCTTTCCCAGTGTTGAAAAATGTACTCAAATCACTTGAATGCTTATAAAAAAATAGCAAAGCCATGATGAAAAAATACTGCAATCAAATCCCTGCAATAATAATATTACTAAATAAATAAATAATACTGAATAATATTACTAAAAAAGCAGAGATGCATTCACAGTAAAAGCACCTAAAACATCAAAAATAAGTCATTCTGAAAAAAAAAAAAAAAAAAGGTTCCTAACTCCTCCATGTACTATAGGTTAGGCTGTTAAAGTCTGATAATTCATCAGAATTTATTTAATTTATCATATGTTTTGCAAGTGGAAGCTCATTTTAAAACAACAACAACAACAACAATACATTCTAATAATATAGCACTTTTCATACATAAAATGCAGCTCAAAGTGCTTCACACAAAATTTTAAAAATGCCCAAAGAGCTTTCCAAAAAAAAAAAAAAAAAAGCACAGAGATGCAGGAAGCACTTAAACTCATCCCTAAAGAACTTAAATATGTTTTGCATATTTTGCAAAGCAGCTGGTGCCACAGATGTCTGATATCCAAATACACAGGAAGTACCTCCAAACTGTACTCAGTTACGTTCCTCACCGCCCCTCCCTGGCCTGTTACTCCTCTTCTTTTTCTGTCATCAGCTCCTCTCTCTCCCAGCATGCCGTTCGCTTCTTCTGCTTGAAGCATCATGTAGCTGAGACGCTGCTGCAGCTGAAAGACGGACGGTTTCATTTCGAGGCCGGCTGCAGAAAACAGCCACGACGTCTCACTCACAGCTTCACTTTATCTACTTCAAATAATAAAAAAAAAAGAGTTTATCTGAACGGACTCTCCAGCCTTCCTGCCGGATTCCAGCGGCGGCTCGGCCTCTTTGGAAAATCAGACTGACGAGAAACCTGTGTTGTCATGGTAACCCCCCCTGGTGTTCGTTTGCAGCAGAGTGATTTGATAAAGTCGCAGAGGAAGTTGGGATGTTTGATGTGTTCAGAGTTTCTGAAGGTTTCAACACAGCTGCTGCCACGCTGGAGTGTGGGAGTTTCTTACTGTGCTATTTGACCTTTGACCTGTTCAACACAGCCTGGATCAAAGTGCTGATTCCCATCATTTCTAATCAATACAGCGAAACCTCAGCGCTCGCTTCTGTGAGGAGGGACTCGCCTCTGCTGCAGCTTCTTGTCGGCCGTTGCCGCAGCCCAGCAGGACGAATGCTCAAATTCAAACTCAAAAAACAAAAAAAAATGACCCTTTAGAAATTTGATTTAAAACGCTCAGAGAACCTTTTATTCTGAAAAATTACTAAAGAACCATTTAAAAAGGTTCTTTACTGAACCAGTTGGATCCACAAAGAACTTTCTTAAAAACAGTTCTTTAAATAGTTAGTCCTTTAAATAGTCTAGAACATTTTTGATGGTTCTTTGAGGCAACTTTGAGGTTTCTTTAAAGAACCACTTACACAAATAGTTCTTTAAAGAACCTCTCGCTCAGGGGTTCACGGTAGAACCAAAAATGGCTCTTCAGTGGCATCATTTAACACCTTTATTTTCCTCTGTGTTGTGCCATTTCCTTCTTCTCCTTCCAAATTGAGCTAACCCTGCTAACCATGACCTTTTCCTAACTTGAACCATGTAGTTTTGTTGGCTAGAGGTCTAAATGTCGATAAGCAACATATTTTGGGTTCAGGAACTTTAACATTTCAACAAATTTGTCGCGTTGCAGAAACGTAAAATGGAAACATTTTTATTAATTCTAACTTATTATTATAACTTTTTCTTTTTTTTTATGATCAAATATTTGTAGCCGTCCACCACAGAGAGCACCTGAGAAACTTGGATTTTTTTTTTTTTTAAATAACAGAGGGAGACAGGGCTCTTTGGCGCCCCCTGTGTCTTTGGAGGGGAAACTGTTTATATATGTTGTTCTGGGATACGTGTTATTATTTGCTCTCCATATTTAGGGACACTGTGAAACTGTAAACCACAAGCAATGATAACATTTATTTTGTAGGACATCAGTGCTGCAGAAAAATTACATTTTCCTCTCTCGTTTCTATGGTGACTGGTACACAGTCATGTCAAAGTGTGTTAAAAATGTATTCTGAGCCGGGCTGTGAGAAAGACTTTCCTTCTGTCTTTCCTTCTTTCTTTCTGTCTTGTTTTGTTTTTGTGAATTTGAAGAATTTGTGAATGAGTTATCTGACTAGGAGTTTTCTGTTTTGAAAAGATGGACAGTGTTGAGGCCTGTAAAGAAGCTGCAGCAGAGCGGGAAGTTTATCACAGTTCCCATCGATGGAAATGAACATTTTAACAGGATCTGGGTGAATAAAAAAACACCTCAGTTCAGTTTCCAGCGTCTCCTCTGCCGCTTCGTCCTCTCCTCCTCGCCGCCGAGAGGACACGAGGCCGCCGGGACGAGTTTGTCAGTCAGCGCCGCCGGCCGGGACCCGCAGAGAGCGTCTCTGTCGACACCGCCGTGAGGACGCGACGTCCGCCTCACTCAGCGACGGCACACAGGAACTTCCTGTGTGGCTGCTGCACCGCGAGCTCTGATTGGCCCGTCCACGGAGCAACAGGAAGTAGTGAGCACATATATCAGTCAACTGGAGTCTGGTGCTCCACAGCCATGGAACAATAAACACAGCGCACACACACACACACACACACACAAACACAGAGAAAACATTCTTTCCAATAAAAACATTTGGCTGCTGTTTAATTCGTGTCACACATGACGCATGTGGCCCTGAGTGCTCTCACAGTAGCGTTCAATATTTAACCCCAACACACACACACACACACACACACACACACACACACACATATTTGCTTGTAGCGTACATCTGTAACTACTGTGATATGACGTTTCTGTCCACAGCCTTTAATAATGAAGTCAGGACATTGACACAGAGCACAGATACAAGCTCCTTTATTAATAACAAACTAAACGTTGCTGCCAGCACAGAGTAAATATATAAAAAACAGCCAGCAGAGACTTTATTTCCTGTGAAAAATGAATCATTTAAATGTAGTCAGGACATTTATGGTCGTATTTTGGTCGTAAGTCTTTGTTCTCTTGGTTTAGATGCTGAGAAAAGCCAGAGGTTGATTAACGCTGAGAAAACAGGCCAGAAAAACATCAGGGGAACAATGTCGTCCTCAATCAGTCAATCAATCCATCGACCAGACTTAATTCATGCAGCACTTTTCATATAAATACATTAGCGGAAAGTGCTTCACACAATAAAACAATGAAACAATAACCACACGGTCATAAATCTGATCAATGTGCAGCGAGGCAGGATTAAAATCAATGAGAAACAGATAAGAAATAAAGGCAAAACTCAACTTCGGACCATCTTTGAGACACGGGTGCTCCACAGAACCAGGTGCGTTATGGTCAGAACCACAAGGGGATTTGTTGTTATTATTGTTAACATTATTATTATTGCTGAGAAAAAAGCTACAGAGAATTCCTCTGTGCGTCATGGTGTCACTTTGCTGCCTCTGTTGGCTTTAATACATTTTATATTTTTTTAATATATATTTTTATGTAATTCTGTATGTTATTTTCTACTTTACTATGTGTTGTACTTGTATTTTACAAGCTGCTGTAAAGCAAATTTCTCTTCAAGGGACAATAAAGTGAAATGAGACACGATAATATATTATTTTCTAAACTTGATGTTCCAATACAATTTGAGATTGTTTTATTCTTAACAGGAAGTTCACAAAGTACAAGAAAAGGTCAGAAATTAAAGAGGCACATTTGCCAAACGTAGATTTTCCACATTGGCCGGAGGATTTTAACCAGACAACTTTCCCGACACGATTCAGCTTCTCTGACTCTGGTTGGACATGAGTGAGGGTCTAATTTCAACGTTACATAATCCTTTAAAACTGAATTTGTTTGAGAAGGCTCCTTTCAAAGAGAGAAGACACAGTCATACGTCAGAAAGACACTTTCATATTAAATCAACACACAATCACACAATAATTCAGACATTTGTCATTTTTTTTTATTGTTGTTGGGATATCAACAATATGTTTCTGGCTGGACATTCATTGATATTGGCCCCTATTTATAAATGTAAATATAGATATATGTATATGTATGTAAATCACATTAAGTTCCTTGTCGTGGTTCATTTCTATAGACTATATGATTTGTTAAATCTGAGACATGGCGGTATTTTCCAAAAAGCATTTTAAAGCGATATTTCACTTTGGTAAGAAAACAGTTTTCAAACATGGAAATGGAATAATGTAATAACGTACAGACATGTCGTCCTCTGAAAATGTCTTTGTAGTCGACATTTTTCCTTTTTCAAATAAAACAAATGACTGTAAGAGTCAATTTGTGAGCCAAAATACTGTGATAGAATATTTCAATTTTTTTAGCAAGTACATAAATATTTAAGGAGTTCATGAAAGTTCATAATGAGACAATTACTAAATTTTTTTGCCCTTACTTACTGATAACTCATAGTAGACAATTTTCACTTAGACATTGGATGTGTAACATGTTTATATTACAAACTACACTCTGAAGTAGCTTGTAAAATATGACAGATTTCTTGCAGGATGCAGCTACCAAACAACAAGTCCTCCAGCCCAACCCTCTAATCCGACCCAAAGCAGCGTCTCCTGAGCGAGCTAGCCCGCTAGCCACCACAAATGTGTGGTTAAGGTTAAGAAAAGGTCAGTGGTAAGGTTACAAAAAGTTCAGCTACCTAAAAAGGAACACTGCTTTAGCTCGGGTTTGAAGTCGGGTCGGCTGAGTCAAAGTCACCTCACTAACGTCCTTATGCAAACTGTGTCTCTCCTTTATCACCACACCACAGTGTCATTATTTACAGGACCACAAGAGGGCGCTTGACTTGACAACATGACTGTAGGTTGTAATAAGCTGTACAAACGACCTAAGGCGGTCAATTTTTGCTGGACAGTCTCCTACAAACACATGTGCATCATCAGCAAAACGTTTTATCCATGACACCATACCATGAATTTAACCAGGCTTTTAGCTGCTTAAAGTTTTTCCACAGCACATAATCGCTTTTTTTTGGAGTCCGTATGGTGTATAAGCATCAAGAGCCGACACATCACACCATCAAACGAAGTAAAAGTTTCTGCAAAAGTGAAATATCGCTTTATCACTGGCATTAGTCTTTGCTCCATTTAAAAGGAAATGCAAAATGAGTAAGTAAGTTTGTTGGGAAACACAGAGGACATTTATGAAGATAACTGGAAGGCACTGTGCGCGCGCGCACACACACACACACACACACAAACACGCACACTTACTTTCAGGTCACAGACATCTTAAAAACTCTGCAAACACTGTCTAAAAGGAAAATTAGTCATCGGGGTCACATCACAACTGAATTCTCCATATTATCATGACATAAAAAAGATAAAATAAAATAAAAAAAAAAACCTACAGTACATTTGGAAAGAGTATTACACAGTAGAATTTACAGACACAGAACACTTTCCCTTTGGTGATTAACTTTGAATAATATATTTTATATACATACATACTGTACACATATACTTACACTGGTATACAAGGAATGACATACTTACAGACAAAAACATACACAGACGGAGAGTTTAGTTGGTTTACTATATGACCTGAATCGATGCTGTGTTAGAGGACGGTTACAGTGAACGTCAGACATGGAGGATCGGGTCCAGAGCCACACATTTAAAGAGTTTGCTCAGTGAAACTACGGCTGGCATGTTGCTGCCGCCGCTCTGTAATCACCAGACTCCATCGCCTCGGAGGAACCGGGTGGCGGAACAGATTAGAGAAGCTGCCCCCTCCTTCAAAGGTCAGCCTCTGTTTTTTTCAACCCAGGCCATATTAAAATGATGATTAATGTCAATACACGTGGAATAAAACCTGTTAAAAAACAGTTTGCAACCATTTCCTCAGTGGACAGTTTCAACATGTATTTGCCTGTACTTCTTACGTTTCCTCAAGACAAAGGAGTTCCCTGTTGGACGGTGTAAAAGCTAAAAGAGGTGAGTTTCAGAAAAGCTCGTGGTGAGGTTTTGCTCTGTACAAATCAACATATTAATACAGCCTGAGTTGAAAAATACCAAACCTTTTCCTTAAAGGAATACGGCAATGTTTTGGACAAAATAGTCTTTTCCCAACTTTCCCAGATAGAGACAAGAGGTTTGATACCATTTCCACCTCTGTACATCCAGTGGTTCAGTTCCTATGGGTAGCATTTCATGTTAGCTTAGCATAAAGATTTGAAGTCTATGGGAGTTGTTAGCCTAGCTCTGTCAAAGTGAAAAAATAAACCTTACAGCAACTCTGAAGGTGTCTTATTTACCCAGTGGATCATCATATCAATAAAAAAACAAACACAAAGAGAGAGAACACAGTCCATACAGCGAACAGATTTGTTGCTGTGAGGTTTAATTGACAGAGCTAGGTTAATAACTCCAATAGACTTCAAGTGTTTATGCTAAGTTAACATGAAATGCTAACCATTGGAACCACACTACTGGACACACAGAGGTGAAGATGGTATCAAACATCTCGTCTCAAACTGGGTAAACAGGAACAAGGGAGTTTTGCCAGGAATTTTGCAGGCAATGTTTGGCTGAGAAAGACCATTCAGTCAACTTTTATCTGGGTGAATGAAGGTTAAACAAACGTTGCCTCTATTCAGGCATTTCAGTCGTAAAAGGCAACGTGACACAAGGCAACTTTTTGGGGCAATCCTGACAAGTGACGATGCTCGAGTACTTCATGTAGTGTTGTTACCTGATGCAGCTTATTTCCATTTTCGACCCTGTTTCTCATTCTGCTGCGAGCTGCTGGAGGCATTGTCTGCCTGTTTGACCCAAAAACTGCTTTAAGTTTCCCAGCACAAAAAAAGCAGTCACCTGGAAATGTTGAGATGCGAAGCACCACCGTGAGGTTCAGCTGAAACTCGGGTAACTGTAGGTGCACTCCATTTGGCTGTCCCAGCTTACCGCTTGGACATTAGAACTGCAGTAGCTACTGGTTATTATGCCAATTGTGTAAATGTAGCTGTGAAAACAAACAATACTTTAATCTGTTTTTTGGCTCTTCATCAGGGCCGAACCTTAAAATAATCTCTGAGCTTCTGCAGCATTTTGATGTTAATCCAATGACGATATCATCATGATTTAACTGGAATATATGCCGTCGCGTTGGGTCTGCAAAATCTGAAGCACACCCAATCATTCAGGAGGGGATCTTAATCCCACAGGCATCAAAAATACAGATTAAATTACGACATTAAATTGACTAAATGCACCGAAGCGGCTCAGTTCTTTGTGCTTCTGGTTGTTTAAATTGTGATTTGATTTTCAGATCATGGGTGCAAATAAAGAGTGGTGCTTCGCATCTTTGACACTGTGCGTCCTTGCTTTACCAATGCACTTCATACAGGAGCATCATCGAGATGAGATGCTCCACATTTTGGCAGTCAGGAGGTTATTAGGCATAAATCCATCCTGTGATGGAGTGACTTAAGGCCTCTCTGCAGTTATGTAAATTCACAATAGGCTTTCTGAGTATTATAATAAAAGTAAACTGTAATGCACTTCAGTGCCTGAGAGTGTTCAAGGACAATGTGTCTTTTAATGAAAATGTAAAAGTTATGATGAGCTTACTAACTCAAAAAATGATGACATAAAGAAAATCAAAATAAGTTGTACATCTTTACTTCATATCACCATATAATACCTTCACATCATTAATGTGCGTGCCTGTTTTTTTTTGTTCAAACTGAGATTGTGTGTTAGTTGGAATGTTTTTCTGTACAGTCTCCAATCTTCTACAAAGACCCTCGCTGGTGTCGGACCTATACAAACACTTCGTGGCGGCTTTGCTCCTCTGATGGCAGAAATAATCTCAATCTTGGTTGAGTTTAACTTTAAAGGACGGAGACAAAAGAACCACAGAATTTTTTACAGAAAGCCTATAAGGTCTCAGATTATCGAGGAAAAAGGCCACGAGCTGATAAGACCCTCGCATCGTAATCTCATTGTTGTTCACCTGAATGTTATCCGGAAAGTGCAAGTTCAATACTAATCTACCAATATCTGAAGCAATATATGAAATGTCTGTTTTTTTTTTTTGTTTGTTTGTTTGTTTGTTTGTTTGGCATTTTCTTTATTCAATAGCGTCAGCGAGCTGGTCTCAGTCTTTGAAAACCCAAACCAGTCGAGCCCTAATTACCCAAAGCCTCTTCAATATATTGATTTAATTTTGCCTCTGAAAGCTCTATATTTCGCCGGCTGCTCGTGGTTCGCCTTCACGCGGAGTGTTTCCCTGGAGAAAAATGTCCAGTAGGAAACACAAGAATTTTCCTCATGAGGGAAATTCCAGACTCCAAGGAAACTTGTTGGCTTTGGCCAGGCGGTCTGTGACTGAATCTCAGTAAAAACACACGAAGCAGCACTTTTGCTGCTGCTGACTGACACATTGCAGTGTACACATAACTAATTAGGTTAACTAGTTGGCCAATACTGTGAACGCCATGTGCATGAATGAATGAAAAAAGAAGCTAGAAAGACATTTATATTTTTATTAATGTCTGACCAGAGCCAATAATATTTGCTGGGTAGCTAACGTGCCCTCTGAAAGGCTCCAACCGCTGCATGTTAACTCCGCCGATGAGATTATTTCTGCCTTCACAGGAGCTTAAAACTATTATTATTATTATTACTTGCATAAACAATACTGGAGTGCAACTCCTTCTCCTCCTGTACACCAGCTGGTTTCTGCAAGCTGCTGTCCACCACAGTGACGCTGAGCTGCAGGAGAAGATCTGCAGGTGAACACGTTGCAGTCTAATCTGAAATGGCATCACCTGTTACGCTGCGTTTGTAAACCACATGCATGCAGGTGGCCGTCCTCATCAACCTCGTTCCTTCACGCCAGGGTTTCCCACCCCGCTGCAGCTGCCGCCCTGCCTGAAGGAATTTAATTACTATTGGCTTTAAGGGCTTTTTTATTTTAGGCGACACAATTTCTTCATTCCCCTGTGCAACAGCATCCGCCGCGTGGACAGAAAGGCTCTAAGATACTGTTTACTGTACAGGCACACAACTGCACAAGGCACAGAGCGCATTCCTTCAAAACTCTGCGAACGCTCACTGGATATGTTTCTCGAAAAGGTGACCTTCACCTCGCCTCTGCAATGCACTGCGGCACAGAGCCTGCTCCGACAGAGAAAGACACCATCCTGCCCTTATTTATTTTAATTATTATTATATATGTGTATATATATTTTTTGGTCAAGGTGTCTGGAACAACTTGTTTTTAATTCCTTAAAGGCAACAAACAATTCAAGACCTGTCACAGATCTTGGATCTTTTGTGTGTTAAATGTTAAAAAAAAAAAAAAAAAAAAAAAAAAAGCAAGAAAATACTGGGATGGTTTCACAAAAGCGTTTTAGTAATAAGAAATCATCGTGTGGGACATTGGAGTAACTGAGTCCCCGGCGTATAAAAGTTATATGACCACTTGTGATTAAAAGAAGAACGATTAATGTAGTGCAGAAATTAAATTTAGGTCTGTTTAGTCAAACTGTGGGCTCGATCCAAATGGGCCTCACATCATAGCACTGCGGTATTTTTGGTGTCTCTACATGTCAAGAATAATTATATACTATTAAATAATTCTCATTTGAGTCTCTAAAAAAATACATTTAATTTAAAAAAAAAAGTTTAAAACCTTGGGCTTAGAATATGGGTGAAAATGTTATCATGAAATTCAGCCGAGATTAGCATGAAGTTATGGAGATTAAGTTTTATAGGAGAGAGTGGAATAATGTTCAAAGTCTGGGTTGGGACCTAAAAGTTGTTTTTTTTTTTTTTTTTTTTTGCAATTGAAAAATTAAGACAAGTCCTCAACTGACTTGTCAGAATTTTAATTTTAAGCCATGGGCGCCCAAATCCAGCGGCTGTTTCATGTTGCTTGCATGAACGTCTCAGCCCTTGAAATGTAAGGCACAGTGAACCAAATACTGCAACTTTGTAAACACGGGATGAAATCTGTAATTTCAGCCTGCAAAATCAATTCTCAAATTAAAAAAAAAAAAAAAAAAAAAATCTTTTCTCAGATCCTGGAGGGTGGGGGGGTACGGTTTAAAACCCACCGCTACAGGTCGCAAAGCTGGATCAGAACAGAACGAGAGAGGGCGGGTTATACTGGCATCACCTCGACTTCACAGATTACATCTTAAATAGTTCATATCAGCATCGCCAATAACAACAAATTCAACACAATTATAAAACAATAAAACTAAACAAAAATACTAACAGCCCGTCAGAGTCTCTCCGACGAGCAGACTCCGCCCCTTTTTCTGTCTCCGCACAGATGAAGTGTATTTGTCTCTTCTTTATTTCTTTTATTCATTCTTCATAGCCGCCATCATCCTCTTCTTCATCCTCTTCTCCACCACATCGATCTCTGCACTTTCATCTCAGCCTCCTCTAATTCCCGTCTTCAGTCCATCTCTCGATCCGTTCACCACATTTCCCATCAACCCCCCCTTCGTCAAAGCATCTTCTCCTCTTGGTTTAGCTTCAACGCCATTTATCCTCTCTTCCTCAGTATCTCCTGCACAGAGATTAACCACCGAGCGACCGGGTTAATCTCTGTAATCTCCTGCGCCGCGACACCGTTACACCACCGAGTGTTCGTTGTGGTGGTGGTGGTGCATGCCGCCGCCGCTCAGCACCGTGTGGTTGATGGACGACGCCGATCGGTCGGACCCTTCGGCGGCCGTCCCGTTGACGTTCTCCTGGCGCTGGCAGCACAGGATCTGCCTGAAGGTGGCGCTCATCTCCTTGTCGCGGTACGAGTAGATGATGGGGTTCATGGCTGAGTTGAACTCGGCCAGGAGCAGGAAGAACTTCTCGTAGGTCAGGACGTTGCAGCTGGCGCAGAAGACGTCGAGGAGGAGCAGGACCAGGCCGGGCGTCCAGCACACGATGAACGCACCTGAAGGAGAAGGAGAAGGAGAGGAGAGATGGTTAGAAAACACTTCTGGAAAGGGATGATGGTAAAAATACAGAGGCTTTTTACAAAAATGGGCAGGAGTGCCTTCACCGTTTCACCCATTCAACTCTGATTTTCCCTTAAAGGAATATTCCAACAATTTGGGCAAAATACCATTTGTACATCTGAAACAAGATGTTGGACACCATTTGCACCTCAGTGGTTCAGATCCTGTGGGTAGCATTTCGTGATAGCTCAGCATAAAGACTTGAAGTCTATGGGAGTGTGTCAATGTGAAAATATAAACCTTACAGCAACTCTGAAGTTGTCTGATTTGCACTGTGTGTCATGTGGATTTCTTGTTTTTTTAAAAATGAGTTTTAGGATCATTTCAGGAGAAATTAGATGGTGGAACTATAGCCGCTTAACAAATTTATCCTTCCATCTATTACAGTGATCCACTCACTGCTAAAGGTACAGGAAACCGGCATAACTTAAGCTCTCCTAAAGTGATATTTTAGGAGAACGTTTTAAGAAAATTCCAAGATGTTTGGAGACACTGGGAGGTTTATTTTTTCACTTTGATGGAACCAGGCTAACGACTCCCATAGACTTCAAGTCTTTATGCTAAGCTAACATGAAATGCTAATCATAGGACCCGAGCCACTGGACACACAGAGGTGAAAATGGTGTCTGACATCTCGTCTCAGTCTGGGGAAATCGGAAAAAAGGGATTTTACCCAAAATGTTGAAGTATTCCTTTAAATTTCTCCTTAAGAAGCTTCAAAGTTAGAAAAAAAAACACACTTTTCCATACTGTATGACAATGTCTTCTACATGTTTGCACTGAAGCGACATCACACTTCCATGCAATGAAATATTTTAAGCCACGATGCCGCAAACTGCAAATATCTAAATGTATTGAATGTCATTTTTTACACTTTCCCATGGAATTCAGCAGGACATATCTGGGGTCTCTGGAAGCCGTGGGACTTCAAAATCCCCAAAACACTGATTTATTCCAACTGCAATAAAATTCATTGACAGAAATCTCCCAGACTTTAGCAGAACTTGTACACTTTCTCGTTTCTGTTTTGATCTCTTTTTCTTGTACTTTCTGTGTGATGCTTTACTCTGTGCTGCAACCACATTTCTCCTCCTGAGGATTATGGCGCTGAGCTGAATGCCTCTTCTTGGAAAACGCAACAAGAACAAGCTCTTATGTGGGAAAGCCAAAAAAACATCAAGCGAATTTGAAACCAAGACATTAGAGAGGCCTGGTACATTTGCGTTGAAATAATTTATTGATCACTTAAGTCCCTTTCCCACACGCACTGCTACCCTGAACCGATCTGGACGTTACCGGAGGAGCTGGATGTGAGAACGCAAATGTCTAAATCAGCTGGACATTAGTCAGATTTGACCCTGCTTTCCACTCTTCTGCTGATATTGCAGAGACGTCCAAATGCATGCACTATTGGTTTCTGCAGCGATGTTTTTGCGTCACATCCTGCCTCCTGCATGCTGCTTCCCTCGCCTAAACAAAAAGGAGTATTTGCAAAAGGAGAGAGTGCGTCTAACACGGACGATCTCCTGAGTTCACATGAGAAAACGGCTTTACGCTCTTTGAATTTGCCCTCACACTGAAAGATGTTAGCACCAAATGTTTTGCACAGTTTGTGGTTGTTTGTCGCAAGTTACAATCTCAAATCTTCAAAGTCCCTCTTTTCTTTTCTTTCAATCTCGATACTGAGCGTGAAACTGTAAGTCCCTATGCCATCCATTAGTTTGACTGAACAGTATAAGCTCGGACCTTTATTTTGGGGTCACTGGACAAAATTACGGCTATAAAACCTTTTTTTCTCCCAACCATTTGAGAAATACAGGCTTCTGTGTGCCACAAATACAGACAGTTGAGATCATTTGCTTTTATTTCTGACATGTTACTCAGGGCTTGGGGTTAACTTCTCTACTCTACTTTCTGTGTTTTCAGTGTACATCCACACAGTGGTTTGGCACAGCGAGGGAAATCTGTTGAATCCAGATTGATGGACTCGGCGTGTTTGCAAAGGCCCCGGTCTCTCCTTGGTCCTCAGATTAAATATTATCCTTGCCTCGCCTCCCGCCCGAGCCAGCGCCGAAGCCTCGACCTCAGACAGCCTCTGAACTCTGACCACCGTCGCTCTGCAGCCTCGTCTGCAGCTCTCCAACAGGTACAACGCTGACATTTACTTTCTTCTACAAGTTTTAAAGATGTTTTTTGGCATCTTGTTTAGTTCACAGTGCACAATGAGAAAGACTGACCTCATTCCACAATATAAATACATATTTTTTAAATTTACTGTAGAGGTGAGGGAGGTTGAGTCATGGGATAACTGCTATGTACAATGAAAAACAACAATAATTATAGCAATCCCCCCACACACACACACACACACACACACACACACACAAATCCTTCCCACATAAATGCACGATGTGTTAAATGCCACCTTCAATGCCTCCTTGTAACTTTGTGCAAACTCTGACTCAGCAGATTGGACTGGATTAGGTTTGGTTTAATCATCCAAGCTTCCTAATCTCACAAACAGACAGTCTGGCCTGAAGGTGGCGCTATACCAGGGAGGTCATGGGATGGGGTCAAAATCAGTAAGTAACCCCAGGAATTTAAACCTCCAGAAAAAGACTCAAGTTACCCTGTGTCGGATACTTTATGTCTTTTTGACCTAAATAACCCTTTAAATAAAACATAACCTGCCCAACGCAACACTTTATACACTTTGTGTGAATCATGTTTTTCCCTCCCAAATGTCACTCTGAAATCAAAACTTTTAGACAAATGTTCAGAGGGATCATTTATTTGTTAGAAAAGTTTAATTTAATAACACTTTCTCGACGTAAAATTATGTGTTATTCATGTATTTTATACATGAATGATCTTAGGCTTACAATATTTTGATTGAAAAAACACGTAATTATCTGTACCTCAGCTTTTGTTTTGTTTTTTAGTAATGTATGGCACTATTCTTACAATTAATATATGTTAAAAGTAAAGTATTTCATGTAATTATACAAATAATGCTTGTAAAAGTACAGTAATAGTGTGCTTTTTTGCTACAGATAAATAGTTTTTTTTTTTTTTACAGTTTCTTGGTGGATTTAATTTAATTTTACACCACTTTTCTGTTTTTTTTTTGTTTTTTTTTTATGTATTTATTTTTAATTTTAGTCATTTTCTGGTTCCCTTTCTGCCAGAAAATAACATTTTTTTTTTTAACTTACTTTTTTTTTTTCTAACAGTGCAGGTGTGGTTCTGTTAGGGCTCTAAAGCAGAGGGAAGTTTTTTGCAGATTATAAATGTCATGTTCGAGTTCCTCAGTGTCCCACACAACTAACACCAATGTGTGCAAAATGTTATGATATTTCCTGCATGTTTCATACAAGTGAAACAGCCTGGAGGTCAAATCGACCCCAATGAAAAACCGATGGGTACAACCCTAACCTGGCTGTCCCCGTTAAATTAGGAAAAGTAAATTAATATGAAGCAAATATATTCTGTATCTATCTATCTATCTGTATAGTTTGAGTTTTCATAGCCAGGAGCTGTCAAGTGGAGGTCAGGGCAGGGATACAAAAATGGAGTAAATCAAGCAGGGATGAAACCAACTACATTAAAACTTGTCAACATTAATTTTGCAAGAGATTTAATGGCTCGGCCAGACGGCTCCTGAGTGCAAACAGGGTCAGACATCGATCAGAAACCCTGTTTACCACAACCGCCTTACCCCAAAATACAAAAACTACATCTACAGAATCAGCACTGATGGACCTCAGCCGCAACCTACGAGCCAGTGTGCAGCAGGGAGAAGGTCCAGAGAGATAAGAGAAGACCACAGGCGATAACTCGGAGAGCCTTGATGGGAAACGAGCAGACGGAGGCGAGGGGGAGACGACGTGGACGCGCCTGTTCTCCCTCGCTGTTTTGCAGGCAGCAGCTGCAGCGCGAGGCTTGACCTCACTTCCCAGCTATGCAGGCAGAGTCTCCGGAGTTAGATAAATTTCTCAAAACCATCCACGGCCCGGCGGTGAAACTATCCCAACTATTTGTCTCTCGGTCAAACATTTTGGCCTCATCACGACAGAGATTCAGCAGAAACACCACCGCCGCCACGGGAACCGACACAGCAGCCAAGTCAACAGACTGGGGGTCAAACACACAATCTGTCCGCCTCTAAACAATTTGTTTTCACACACACACGAAACCACAGCACTGCTGCAGCACGGTGAAACAATGCAGACAGCTTTTTAGACACACTGATCATTAATTATGTTGATTTCAGTCTCTCCAATTTTTTTTTCTTTCGCATTTTCTCACACTTTCTTATACCTGGTGCAAAATGTAAAAAGTAATGAAACTGTCTCATACTTTGCTCTCCGTTTAGGGCAGGAACTTCAGGAAATCATGACTGAAAACTAGTCGTGCACCATCCATTTTTTCAGTTTTAATACAAAACCTGGACTTTGGGTGCCAATACCAGAGCTCTTTTATTTTGATTATTAGTCGTATTATTATATTCATTATTACTATATTATTCTGCAAGATTGCATGAAGCTGTCATAAACCACAGAATACATCTTAACAAAGAGTGAAAATATACAAAAATGCATAAACTATCAATGTTTTTTCAACGCAGTTTGTTTGAACGGCAGGTTAAGTGGCTTCACATCCAAACAGTGTGGGAGTGCAAGTCGCCATGGCAACCGCTTTGCAGTTTTGAAAAGCAAACCAAGCGCACGTCGACGCGGTTTCAACCACCCGCCGGTCGATTCGGCTCACGCGGCGGCAGAGGTTTCTAACTCGGGCTGCGGTACCGGCACACGCCACCGGGGGCGCCGTAACGTAATCAGCGCCGTGCGTCCGGGACGGCACTGCAGAAGAAGAGAGAATGCGTGTGTGTGTGTGTGTGTGTGTGTGTGTGTGTGTGTGTGTGTGTGGCTATTGCTGGACTGGTAAAATCAGTACGATATCTGATCCTTTAAATTACATCTGCATCCCAAATGAAAACACACAGTTTCTCGGGACACACATTTCTTTCAGTATCTTGTCTCTCTCTCTCTCTCTCTCTCTCTCTCTCTCTCTCTCTCTCTCTCTCTCTCTCTCTCTCTCTCCCTCATCTGCACTTTGACAAAACCTCCTCTGTGTCTTTAAAATCGAACCCAGTCGGTCTGAGCAGAGAGAGGAATGCAGGATGTTTGATAGGGCATGTAGGACCTGAAGCCAAAAAAAAAAAGAAAAGAAAAAGAAAAAAACTCTCCATGTCCTGTCACTGCAGAAGAGGGAGAACTCTGTTTTTCCCCCAGACCGTGGCGGCGGTTCAGTTTCTGTGAATTTTTGAGGCCAGGTCCCGAGAAGTTTCACTCTCCGCTTGAGAAATGAGCGTTTTCATTTCCCCTCTGAATCCACGTTCAGCCCCAAACCTGCGAAAAAAAAAAAAACCAAACGAGGGAAGCGTGGCACACAGAGCGGAGCGGCGTTCCTGCGACACGAGGTCCGCCGAGGGTGATCCAGAGTTTTTGTTTATGGAAGAAGCGAGGGAGTTTTTTTGGCGAGGCGTTTTTTTTTTTTTTTGCCTCGTCACCGCTGACGCCGCGAGTGGAGGAGAGATGGAAAGAGAGGACGAGAGAGCGGAGGAAAATAAACAAACAGGGTTCCTTAGCAGGCCTGGAAAATAAAAAATTAAAAAATTAAAAAAAAAAAAACTGGAAAGGTATGGAAAATGAAAAACTCGGTGCCGTCTTTGATCCTTGGTTATTTTGCGGATTACATAAAAGCAGAGGTTCAAAAAGACGCTGTTACCTCACGACCACACACTTGATGTGGTTTGAAGGAAGTGAGGAAGGGAGGAAAGAGCACAAGATGTGAGAGGATCAGTTTACGCCTCTGCTTATTAGTTTATTAGATTATTATTTCATTAGATGGTGAAAACACCTCTCTGGTGACAGACTTTGCACAGACTCAAGTCATATTCATATTTTTACGGGACAGAAAAATAAGAAAACCACATTTTTTGAGCGGAAGGGGCCTTTAAGTTTCTTAAACCTCAGCAGCACAGGCATTAGTAGGATTTTCCTCCAAAAAAAAAAAAAAAAAAAAAAAAAGTGTTTGGTGGTGTGTGTATGTGCAAAGACACTCCATCCTCTCACTTTTCAATTTCAGAGTAAAAGAGAGAGAGAGAGAGAGAGAGAGAGAGGACAGAAAAACGACTGGAACAGGAATAAGGGAATAATGGAGACTCTGCACTGCCACACACACACACACACACACACACAGTAGACGTACACAAGGACGCACATGGCGTGGCACACGACGAAAGACACTACAACACGATGAAGAAATGCGAGGACAGAACCGAGAGAGAAGAAGAAGAAAGAAAGAAAGAAATCGGAGTTCAGTCGGTTTCCGTGTTCGTTTCATCCGGTTACAGGCGGCTCGGCGGGCTGATCCTCGGTGTCACAGCGATTTGCTTTGTACCGCTAGAACAGAAGATTATGAACAATGACTCGGAGCTCGTTTGGTCCGCTTTCCAATTGGCTCTGCATGACACCCCCCTCCCTCCCCCCCCCCTCCCTCCTCCCTCCTCCGTTTTCTGGATGAAGAAATGGCAGCTCTTTCCTCATCGGACTCTCTGCCGGTTGGGAAAGAGCTCGCTCCGAGGGCCGATGGTGTCATGTTTGTTCCGAGAGGCAAAAATGCGTCTGTCATCGTTTGGGAGGTTTATTATATTGTCTCTTAAATGTCACTGGAAACATTTTTTTTTTTTTTTTTTTTACGTCCGTTCAACTCCGTGCCTGTTGTTGATTGTGTCTGAGGACGGAGATGTGGAAAAAAAATAAAATAAAAGTGGCTTAAGAAGGAGCTGATTTCACATTTACGTCACAACACGGAGGGCTCTACTTCAACAATCCAAGAGTACAAGTGTATTCAGTGTGTTCAAGTCCACTGTTGCTCTTTTAACAGCAGAAAAGGTGTGTTTGCTCCAGGCGCCTGGTTGAAAAAAGGCTTGTCCTGAGTCTCTTCTTTGTATTTTGCTATTTTGCACTTATTTTTAACTTATTATATCCTGTGTCTATCTCAATACCTCTTGTCTTGAATGAGCTACTGGATATCTGAATTTCCCTTCAGGGATGAATAAAGTTTTATCTATCAATCTATCTATCTTCATGAATCCTGGCTGTGTTTTGGGCGTAACATGCAGTGAACCAATCAGAGTGCCGTCTCCCGTCCCCTCTAACAGCCAGGTGTGTCCCACCTTGGTGGGCTGCTGTTCTAATGGAGGATTCTCCAGGTAAGAAGGAAGGAGACGGAGTGAAAGCTCCCGAGCAGATCAGGACTCCATCTGAGCTCCCTGAGGTGAAGCAGCGTCCCTGTGTGTGGGACAAGCAGAGCGGACGCTCGCCGGCGCCCCCTATGGAGACCACCATCACTGTCTGATGATGAGCTTCAGACAGCAGAGAAACCTGCAGCACTGACCTCAGAGCTGCTGTTTGCTGCTCAGTCACTTTCAGCTTCAATTAGACATTGTGCTTAAAGCCCATAAAAATCTTCTGTGTTCATCAGTTTTATATATTTAGAAGTGTTTTACATGAAAAACATCCCTTTGTGCTTTAAATATAACTCTAAATCTTCTCCTCATTAAAAATGCACAGATCTATAAATATGCAAATAGGCCCTGCCCCCCTCCACTGGCTCATAACCAGAGCTGTGCTCACACGGGATGTCCTGACCTGTGACTGTCCTGAAGATTGTGCCATATTTTAAAATCTAGCCATGAAAAAATAATTTCAGCAAATGTCTCTGTGCCACTAAAACTGTTCATGTGAAGCAGCTATTTCCAGTTGGTCTAGTTGATCTTTTCAAAATAAAATACTCCTTTTACAGAACTCTGCTGGAACATTCATTCATTCATTCATCTTCTAAACCGCTTATCCTCACTAGAGCCTATCCCCTGCTGGAACATGCTGGAACATGCTGGAACATCAAAAAAAAAAAAAAAAAAAAAAAAAAAAAAAAGTCCTGCGACACTCGTGAAAACTGCACCATTGTTCATAATCTGAGCATGAGAAAAAAAAATATATTTTAGAAATGCAGTCCATTTAGTGTTTGCCACCTTTTACTATTATTTTTTCAGCAAAACTCTTAGTTACACTGACATTGTTCATGTGAAGCTGCTGCTTTGTTGAAAATAAAACACAACCAGCTGTTATGCAAATGTTATATGCTAATGATATGCAAAGCAGCACCCTGTCAGATGATGGGATTGGCTGTGGGATCTGTAAATCTAGCTGGACTAACTCTCGTTTAAATCTCAGATTTTCGGAGCGTGGGCACACACACCTCCACCTGCAGCAGCCGAGTGTGAAAACACTTCTCTTACGCCCCTGAGCTTTGGAACACACGACCTTTAGACATCAGGGAAGCCAGCTCACTAGACATCTTTAAAAGAAGATTAAAGACCCACCTTTTCACTCTGGCCTTTAACCAGCTCCTATTTTATTCCACACTGTTGTCTTTTATTGTTTTATTTGCATCTTTTGTTCTATTTCAAATTTTATTTCAATTTTTCTGTTTAATTCCACCCTGTGCTGTGTTTTATTCTTTTTAATGTTTTATTTTAAGGTTTTCAAATGTTCTTCTTTTTATTGTGAAGCACTTTGAGCTGCAGTTCTTGTATGAAAGGTGCTATACAAATAAAGTTTTATTATTGTTATTCTCTGGTGAAAAGTCAGGAGAGTCACGGTCAGACATTTTTCAGGTGATAAAACTTAAGAAAATCACATTTCTGAGTGGAGGAGACTTTGAGTTTCTGTCTTGTCACAGAGAGAGAAGTTTAAAAAAAAAAAAAAAAAAAAAAACAGCGTCCCGTCAGTGACAAAGTGATTTGGGATTAACGCTGAACACCGCGGCCTGCGCTCGGACAAACGCTGAGTGACTCCTGCACACCTCTCACTGTGTTTCTCAGCAGGTCAGGACTGTTCTTCTGTCTTTTCTGACTTTTTTTGGGTAACCTCCTGTTTGAGCAAGACGTCAATCCTTGTATCATTCGTTCTTTCTATTTTCAATTGCCAATCAAAAATTAAAAAATGAAAAAGGTGACTGGTTATTTTGTTATTTGTTTTTTAATCTAACACAAAAATCCAAAATATGCCTTTTTTGGCACCGGACGGTACCCTACCGCGCCCACCCGGTCAGGTCTGCCGGATCTGACAGGTGAGCGTCCGGTGCCGCTCAGCTCAGCTGATTTTTTCGGTTGTCATGTCCTCTTCTTTTAGAGCCACACGCTTTGGTCCTCGAAACAACACTAATAACTATCCATGGTGGCGGTGATCAGGGTGGCGGGACTGAATGCTCCTGGCTGCTGTGATCTGCTGTGAGCTACCGCTCATTACCAAACTTCTGGGTCACGTAAACCGGACCAATTAAATAATAAAATCAAATTCAGTCCTGATTCCCGTTTTTCCATTTCGCATTTTTGATCCGAGCCTAAAATTGAACTATGAAAAACCAGGCATATTTTGGATTTTGGTGTTAGATTAAAAAACAAATCATAAAATAACCAGTCACTTTTTCATTTTTTAATTTTTGATTGGCAATTGAAAATAGAAAGAACGAATGATACACGGATTGACGTCCCGTGAGACTGAGGACTCCTCTCTGAGGGAGTCCCAGCTGGGACAGAGTAAAGCTAAATGAGAAGCGTCTGTCAGGCTGAGCGCTGACACACTGCGCTGCTCGGCTGGTTTGACGTCTTCATGTTGGGCTATCTTTTCTTCTTTTTTTTTTTTCGTGTGTGTGTGACGGCCCGCCGCCTTACACTTATCGTTTCTCATGTGTGTCTCTGCGGCGGCTTAGAGTTTCCACTAATGCTCTCCTCTCCCAGGCGCCTAAAAAAAGAAAACACCCACCAGTAAATTACTAGTCTCAATCCTCTCTGTGTGTCTTACGGCCTCTCTTTTCCCTTAATCTCTCTCTCTCTCTCTCTCTCTCTGTGGTCACTCCATTCTCTCTCTCTCTCCGTCATAAATCTCTCTCACAAACACCGTCTCATCACCTTTAAGTATCACTTCCACATTTTCCCTTTCTCTTCCTCTCATTCTCTCTCTCTCTCTCTCTCTCTCTCTCTCTCTCTCTCTCTCTCTCTCTCTCTCTCTCTCTCTCTCTCTGTGGTTATAACCATGATCCCGCTGAAATAAGGAAGCGGACAGAGGAAGCCACGACATGTTTCTGAATTGGCCCAGCGGCTTTCCTGTTTTACCAAGAAGACTTTTCTCTTTTCTTTACCAACACTTTCCCACATCAATTACACCCCCCCTCTTCCTCCCAACACACACACACACACACACACACACACACACACACACACTGTGCAGATTGTATGTAAGTTCAACTTCAAAATCCAAGTGTTTATGCTGCCTGATAGCGGAGGCTGGGGTCGCGGTGGCGTGAGCTCGTGACCGAGGTGACAAAGTTTGCAAGCGGAGGTTCAGTGTGTGTGTGTGTGTGTGTGTGTGTGTGTGTGTGTGTGGGCCTGTATGTGCAATATTCTGACGTTAACCAGATCAAAAGTTGGGCTGGGTGGCACGGACACAATCAAACGTTGCGATATCTCCACATTAGCACTGTCACGATGAATATTAGTGCTTTAATCCAACATTTACACACTGTAGGGTTTTGATGAACAGCTGTTAGTAAAGTGAGATGTATAAAGTGATAAAATGTATATCCCTTCACTGTAATGCGGCTTTCAAATCCAGGAAAAGACAAAATACAAACCCAAAACCCTTCACGCCTGTTCTCATGTCACAATATGGATAATATATGTAATATCGACCCTACAAATACTTTTCTCATGACTATAACCTGAATAAAGTCATAATCAGTAAGTAAAACCTGCATAAAGACGTGTGGTGTATTCTGATGTTAGCTGGGTTACTGAGGGCCAGGTTATCGCCGTGTGCACACCTTTTATCGAGTTTTTGCAGCTGTTCACACGCTCTGCTTTAATCTCCTCTCGTAAAAAAAAAAAAAAAAAAAAAAAAAAAAAAATGTCCTGCAGCACGATGCTTTGCAAGAAATGCAAGAAAACAGCCGGCAGGGTCAACAAAGAGGTACGCAGCAGCGAGGAATATGAACGGAAAAGCTCCATAAGCAACTCAGAATATTGTTTTATTTAGATTATTAAGTCAGTATGAACACAGTCTATTGTTGTGTCTCAAATCGCGCACTTCTGCACTTACACTTAGTACTTTGAGTGCATAAGTGCATTCACACTGAAAATACTAACAAAATGCAGCGCACTGCAAATACCCGGATGTACTCTCAAAACGGTCAGAAAGTTGAGTGTGGAGCGACGGACACTTCTCACCCTCACGGCACCACTGACCGGAAGGAGCTACCTAAAAAAGTTGACTTGACTTTTCGTTTTACGACTGTTAATATGTCACTTTATTAAGTTTTAATTTTTTTTCAGGCGAGAAAGTAACCACATAGATTCCAAATATGTGGTCAGTTTGTCCAAATAACGTCTGTTTTGAAAATTGCTTCGACGTTTTCGGATAACTCTCAAGCTAGCGATTGTGCAAAGTACAGTCACTTCCGGTTGTTTACAAAAATAAAACTCTAATACCTTAGAAGCAGTGGTGATGCTTTTATTTTGAAGATAGGATGTGTACACGTCTACTTCTGGATAACTTTACCACCGAAAACCAAAGCCGGCCGCGGCTCTGGTCGGCATCAGGCGGGCCGGCCGCGGCTCCGGCTGGTACCGCACCCACCCGGTCAGGTGTGCCGGATCTGACAGGTGAGCGGCCAGTGCCGCGGTCGGCTCGCCTGATGCCGACCGGAGCCGCGGCTGACTGTGGCAATCATCATTTCCGGTAAGTGCACAACGGGAAGTGCACCAATTGAGACACCCTTCCATGTCGAAATTCGCGCACTGTGCCGGTAAGTGTACTGTCAGCTAAGTGTGCTTACAGACAGTGCACTAACGGAAGTGCGCGATTTGAGACTCACCATATGTTTTTTTTTTTTTAATTTGTTAGTTGGTCCAGTGAAAATAAGGACTGAAGTTTATCAGTTTATTTGTTCTGTTTCTTGTTAATATTCAACTTAACATCAACTTTATATCAACTCAGTATAAAGTTAGTATTAGCCTAGTTAATACCATGTTAGAGGTCAACTGACAGGCGCCTTTTACTGTAACAGAGTCAAGTTGTGTTTGTACTGTCACGATTCTCCAAATCCACCATTCACTTTGATTTTCACTTTAAACTTTTTTTTTCTCTCCAGTACTCTGTGAGTCTTGATTTGCAAAGACAAACAGCTCAATGCTTTTCAGCCTGAACAGCTGTCATTTACATTTTCAAATTCTTCTTCTTCTTCTTGGTGTCAATGTGATATAAATGCCATGTTTCTTTTTTTTTTTTAATGCACCTCACTGGCTGCTCCACAGTCACAGTATTTTCCCGTCTCCCTGCAGGCAAAAAACAGGAGAGGGAGAAGGTGGGGAGGGAAAAAACCCAAAACAAAACACAAGAAAACTGTGAATCTGCGAGTGATTTCGAACGCACATTTCAATCCATTTTCTATGTAAAACAGAAATCATGACAACCCCATAATATTTACGCTGGACCATTTCATATGAGGCTAATCTGCTTTGACTATAAAGACTCAAAAAGTTGAATATCAACATTAGACAATACAAATAAAATGTGAACTTTCATTTCTAATACACTACAGTGGTGCACTAACACTAACCCTGTGCACATTTTGCTGACAGCTACACATAGCTGATCTTTCTGTTGCACATATGTATATACATTTGCACATACATTTGTATATATATTTGTACATACATTTGTCATGCTCTTCTGCATAGTTAATATTTCTTGTGTATTTCCCACATGCTGCTTTTTTTTTTAAAAAAAAAATTTAAATGTGTATTTATCATAGGACTATTCTGTATTTATTTATTTTTTTTTACTATTATTATTCTTTATTGTTTAACTGGCATTCATTGTGGGCAGCAAAGTAAGAATTTCATTGGGCAGGGAAACTCATTTCTTTCTGTGCACATGACAATAAATACTTTGAGACTTTGAGACAAAAAGACAAGTTCTATAGATTCCTGTTGTTTGCCGTTAAAAAGGTTAATAAACATCACAAATGACTTAAGGCCACTTCCTGCTGCCCGGGGTCCTGTGAGAGTGGTGCACCTTCTGCTCCACACACACACACACACACACACACACACACACACATATTCTTTCTAAAAAAACAAGATAAAAAGCTAAAGCCTGCAGTGTCTCTGTGCAGAAACGCTTCATGACAAACCGCCTGCAGACGTGTGCGGCGGCCAGAAACCCAACAAACGCCGCCTCACATGCGGCGTCGGCGAGGACAGGTGCACCCGCCCAGCTGGCCGCCGGCGGGATGGATTAGAAATGCTGCACTGTGACCGCAACGCTACACACACACACACACACACACACACACACACACACACACACACACAGAGAGAAAGTGGATGATGATGTCAGAGAGGAAGAATGTTAATACCTGTGACATCATGAGCCGCATGCCAGGCATGTTTCCACGCTGACAGGGGATTGGTGGGTTTGGCTCGCACTCAGCCCTGATTGGTTCTGCTCTCAGTCAGCCAGAGGACACACAGGCATTGTTGTGTGTGAGAGAAAGAAATGTGTGTGTGTGTGTGTGTGTGTGTGTGTGAACATTCTGTGGCCTCGACATGAAATGTGATTATTTTAATGTTCAGCAAATACCACGAGGTTAGGCAATTGTTTATTATAGAGGTTATGACATGAGTGTAAGTCAATAGTGTGTGTGTGTGTGTGTGTGTGTGTGAGAGAGAGAGAGAGTGTGTGTGTGTGTGTGTGTGTGTTGGAGGGGTTACAATGTGAGTACATACAATACCGTGGTGTTTAAGATAATCAGATCATTCACTGAGGCCCCCCTGCACGGCTCTGCACCTGACGTCCACACACACACACACACACACACACACACACACACACACGCCGAGCTGAGCTGATGAATAGAGTGAGGTCATGGTGAGTTGGACAG
This sequence comes from Myripristis murdjan, assembly GCF_902150065.1. Classification (NCBI taxonomy): domain Eukaryota; kingdom Metazoa; phylum Chordata; class Actinopteri; order Holocentriformes; family Holocentridae; genus Myripristis; species Myripristis murdjan. The sequence continues at coordinate 3,760,608 of NC_043991.1, read as the reverse complement.
GGCGGTGGAGTCACTGGAAAGCGTCGAGGAGGATCTCTGTCGGTGTCAGTCAGACGGGATGAGACAGAGAAGCTCCCAGGATGCACCGGGGCCACGTTCCAGCGAGGGATCATCAACAAGGCGAATCATAAATATATATTTTATACTACCTGACGTGGAGTGGTTGGTAAACTCAGCTATAATCTACAACTCAGTCTCAGAAGAAGTATAAAGTAAGGCGGCATTTCAGACTTTTGCAGGACAAACCTCACAAAGTTGAAAACAATAATAATAATTCCAGCCATAAACAGGCCTAATTTCATGTTTTATTTTATTCTTGTTTCTATTTGTCTGTTAGTTTTTTGTGTTCAAAGAGAAATAAAGAAGCGTAAAGAAGCCTGGCCATGCTGACACATGGACTGTTTATATACTGTATATACATACTACTACTACTAAGAGTACTACTACTGCTACTGTTACTACTGCTGCTACTACTGCTACTACTACCACTACTACTACCACCACTACTACTACCACTACAACAACTACTACTACTACTGTTACTACTACTACAACTACTACTGCTACTACTACTACCACTACAACAACTACTACTACTACTGTTACTACTACTACAACTACTACTGCTACTACTACTACCACTACAACAACTACTACTACTACTGTTACTACTACTACAACTACTACTACTACTACTACTACTACTACTACTACTACTACAACAACAACAACTACTACTACTACTACTGTTACTACTACTACTACTACTACTACAACAACAACAACAACTACTACTACTACTACTGTTACTACTACTACTACTACTACTACAACAACAACAACTACTTCTACTACTACTGTTACTACTACTACTACTACTACAACTACTACTACTACTGTTACTACTACTACTACTACTACTACTACTACTACTACTACTACTGTTACTACTACTACTACTACTACTACTACAACAACTACTACTACTACTACTGTTACTACTGCTACTCCTACTACTACTACTACTACAACAACAACAACTACTACTACTACTGTTACTACTGCTACTACTACTACAACTACTACTGCTACTACTACAACAACTACTACTGCTACTACTACCACTACAACAACAACAACTACTACTATTGTTACTACTACTGCTACTACAGCTACTACAGCTACTACTACTACTACTACTACTACTACCACTACAACAACTACTACTGCTACGACTACTGCTGTTACTACTACTACTACTACTGCTGCTATTACTACCACTACAACACCTACTACTACTACTGTTACTACTGCTACTACTACTACAACTACAACAACAACAACTACTACTACTACTACCACCACTACAACAACTACTACTACTGCTACTACTGCTACAACTACTACTACTACTACCACTACAACAACAACTACTAATACTACTGTTACTACTGCTACTACTACTACAACTACTACTACTACGACTACTACTGTTACTACTACTACAACTACTTCTACTACTGCTACAACAACTACTACTACTACTGTTACTACTACAACTACTATTACTACTACTGCATTTCATATACATGCTAGTTTCTTCTAATTGATACATTTGCTGTTATTTTATTCTAGTACACTATTGTTCAACATTTTAGCATTAATTCATTCATTCATTCACATTTATTGTTATTTTTTACGTCTGTTTTAATTTCCCCTATTCAAATTGTTTCTTCTAGTTTTACTGAGCTCTTTTATCATCGTTACGACATCACATCAGTGTGTATTTTTGAGTACATCTGATGCTGTGGCAGGCAGTAACACATTATTGATCTGTACTTCTCGCCAATAAAGAAAATGATCAGAGCGTCAACAAACAAGCAAACAAACAAACAAATAAACTTTACAGTCATATAACGAACTCTCATATTTTTCTCTCCTCTTCTTTTAGCCGTCTGCAGTCACTTGATGAACCAAAAAAAAAAAAAAAAACTTTAATGAAATACAGAGCTGTTGATTTTATTTTCATGAAACGGAGCTTTTGTCTCACAACAATGTCGTTTTTAGTCGGTCTGGAGGATTGGGATAAACGCTGGCTTGGTGTGTGTGTGTGTGTGTGTGTGTGTGTGTGTGTGTGTGTCCCTGTGTCTCTGACCCTGTTTATGTGCTTTCTATTGTCTTTGGCAGCAGAAATTAATAACACACCAGATTCTGCAAACCGTTTTTGCTCGTGTTTTCCCATCATTGACTTAATGATACGTACATGAACTTTTATGCAGACGGAGTTAATCCCACGTCCCAGTGTTCTTTATTAGACCTGGGGGCTCGTGTGTGTGTGTGTGTGTGTGTGTGTGTGTGAACGTCCCCGTATGCCCGTTTACACCCACATATCCAACATGTGCTCGTGTGTGAGCGTTTCTATGTGTGTGAGCGCTTGTGCACGTGTTTAAGAGTGTGCAACAAGCAAGCTGGGATGTCTTTTTTTTTTTTTTTAATTTTCCATTTTCTCCATCTTCCCGGGAGAAATCAGCCGGTTTTTACGGCGTCCTGAGCGGGAGGAGCCGGGGCCGGCGGGGGAGCCCTCGGTGTCATCTGGTCAGCAGATGGAGGCGCCCGCAGAGGAAACCGCTGCTCATCTACTTTCTGTTCAGGCCGCGAGCGCCGGGCTCATCAGAACTTTCACCGAAAAAAAAAATAAAAAAAGCTGAGAAGAAACAGAACCCTGACCTCGCTGATATCGTCGAACTCACCAGAGGTTTCATGCTTAACGGCCTTTTTCTATCATTTTGGTCAGAATGAGACAAAAACCCAGCAGAAGAGGGATTTCCAGAGATAAAACGAGAGTTAAGTGAACATTACATGTCACATACAGTCAAAACACGCAGATTATCTCCCTTAAATCAGCAAGAAAAATCCGCTTTTTTTTCCTTGTCTCTCCTCCCCGTGTTCCAGAGTGCTGACAGATGACCTCGCCCAGAGCAGCGGCGCGTTCGTAAAAACTGAAACAAAACACGTCGAGCGCTCGCTCTGCCAGGAGGGACGGGGCTTTTGTGAATCAGAGAGGAGAAACAAATCACGCCTGTTCACTTTTACAACACACACACACACACACACACACACACACTTTACTGCTTCCCTTTTCCACAACACCTTTCTGGAGAGAGCGTCGCCTCAAGGCCTTACTTGATGTTTTACCTGTGTATCTTACCAGTTTAATTTCACTCAGAACTAGTAACTTGCACACTCGTTCACAAGAGATTTTGATTTTAAACATTCCTAATGGAAGGACAGAATTAGGGAAGACTGCATTTCAGTTTTATGCTCCTCAGAAGTGGAATGACCTGCAGAATGTCCTGGGTCTAGATCACCTGATTTCTTTAGATTGCTTCAAAAGCTTATTGTTCAATCTTCTGCAACCGGTTTGTAATTGTGATTTATGATATTATGTATGTTTTATTGTAATTGTAATCAGGGCGTCATTGGAAAAGTGAGCTTGCTCTCAACTGACCTTCCCTGAATAAATAAAGGAAATAAAATAACCTGCACGCTGCCGGCCAGAGATCATCAGAATGAAGTGTGAAGCGATATTTGTTGCATTGTGATAATCGTTATGAAGCTGTTTCTTGACATTTTCTACAGCTCAGTTTAAGACCAGAGTCACGGAGAAACTTTCTTTGGAGAGTCCCATATAGATGCCAGACAGAAATTTGAATTGTTATATACCCTAAAACTTCAATGAAAAGCCGAGTGTCTTTTACTGGCCTGGTTTGGTGGAACTACACGGTGTGACAAGCAAACGCCACCTCAACAGATTTTGGCATATTTTTTCTGTATCGTTATATATTCTCCGGTATCTTTTGAATATGTTTTCTAGCTTCTGTTGAGCAGTAATTTTGGGTAAAAGGAAATAAAGGCACATCAGAGGCACTTAATAATAAATAACCAAATGAATAGCTGAAGTTTTACAATAAGCTAAATATCACCAAGAGCGCAGCAGAATATCAATAAGACATAAATTATACTTCAAAATGTCTGAAGAACTGATTTACCGGTTTCTAGGCCTTCCCCAGCAGCAGGAGCGCGTTATTATGGATCCCACCAGAGTTCTGGGCAAGACACGCCCACCAGCTCTGTGATTGGGTCATAAAATGTGTTTCCCGGTTTCCCATTCGCTCAAACAGGCTTGTCATGAGCCAGAACCAGAACCAGGACCAGGACCTTAACCAGGTGTCTTGCGGGTTGCGGTGGGTTTCATAATAAGCCAGCAGGCCATGTTTGTCAGCTGATGTGTTCATATGTTGTTGAAAATAACATCTTATTGGCATTCTGCTGAGCTCTTGTTGATATTTACATTATTTATCAGCTGACATTCTGTTCCTCCATCTAGTCCACATCGTCACAGCAGAAACTTATTTATTGAAGAGACTCTGGCAAAAAAAACCCATACACTGCTTGTACAGCAGCTTATTAAGAACTATAGTTACGTTTTAAAGTGAAACGCCCTCTAGTGGTCCAATAAAGAACGATGCCGTGGTGTGGTGTCAAAGGAGAGACATGTAAGGAGGTTGGTTGGGGGTTGGATGGGTCAGTCCACTCACTCAGCCCAATATTATCTGGCTAACTTAAGCAAACCTCAACCCTGACCTTTCCCTAACCTTAACCAAGTAGCAGCCAGCTCACATGCTGGAGAAACAGTCCTTCTCAAAACTTATTTCAATAATGTATCCTCTGTGAAATATTTTCTCAGCCAAGTGCCAACAACAGTTGGTAGAAAAAAATCCTATATCATCCTATATCCTATATCAGCATCTGAACCAACAACCTGATACTGAGATTCTCTTGTTTCTGTTTCTGCTTCTTCTTCTCCTCTTCCTCCTTGTTTCCAGCTGTATCGCTGCTACGCTTCAACCACTGATCCACTTTCTGGATTATTTTATTTTGTCAGAGTGAACAAACACCCTTGCTCCACGACCACGGCAGCAGATTTAAACCACAAACACACACACCTGACACCTTCAGGAAACCCAGAGGGAAAACTGAGGATAAAATGTGCTTTATCACACTTACATTATGGTAGCATTGGCTAGTCATTTTAGGAATAATGCACGACTGATATTTTTTAAATTGACACGTACCCCCTGCAGTACTGCAACGAACCCCTAGGGTCCCATTTGAGAATCGCTGCTTTAGCTCGTATTAGAGGGCTGGGACAAACGACGACGTGAGGATCGGAGGATTTGATGTTCTTGAATGTTTCAGAGTCGAGCCAAATTAGTGTTTTGTAACGCAGCCGCCTGGTGTCTCTCAGCTGGTGAGAGAGAGAGAGAGAGAGAGAGAGAGAGAGAGAGAGAGAGAGAACAAAGTTTTTTGGGGATTTTCTGGAAGAGTTCCTTCAGGGGACGGAGCAGCAGCAGGCGGTCAGCAGGCGGACAGATTTCTGTAAAGACTCAGACTGTAGCTGTTTTATCTCTTGTGGTGAGGCGAGGGAAGGGTTTTGTCTCTCTTTTCTTTTCGGAGCAGATAGTCGCACGTCACCTCCCTGAGTCCCAGCCAAGCCTTTACTGGCAGAAACTCCTGAGAAAGGAGAAAGGGCGTGACGTCTTCTGTTTGTGTTCTGGAGAAGTGACTGCTGTTTCCAGGTGAAGTCACCGCCCGACAGCGTCTTGCAACACGTCGGCACTTGATAACAGCTTCTTTTTCTTTTCTTTTTTTTTTAAAGTATTATTGGGTGAATTAGAGGCTGTTCCCACCTCGTCTTAACAACCGTCTCTGCCAGTCCTCCTTCCACACAAAAAAATAAAAATAAGAGCACTGAAGAGGCAGCAGGTCTTTAACAAAAGGAGACGTCCTCGCTCACTGCAGCTTCATTTTAATGTCAGTCACTGAAAATGTATTTCACCTGTTACAGCTAGGGATGCTAACCGGTGGCCGTTTGACCGGTTGTTGACCGTTTGAACTTTAACCGAATAATCTTGTCGGTTAAAAACCCTTTAAGCCCGAACTAGAGTGCCTGTAGAGAGAGGGTCTCCTTACGCCGCCATTGCTGTGAAAAAACTGAACCGTTGGAGTGAACGGAGTTGTCAACACAAATGCGCATGTCAGATTGTCAGATTTAAATACCGTAACTACCGTAAGGTTTTATCGATCGAAAAATTTCAACTGTTCCTGAAGGCGGAGAAGTTGCTCTTGCACTTACATACAGTTTAATACGGTAAACATGGCGACGGGATGCTCTGCCAGGTTTCGATGACGTGTCCGACTCTGAGAAAAACGAGGGTCGATACGCTTCAGTCTGCTTAGTTGCTCTAAGAATAAATGATTTGGCTTCACTAAAAGATGGAGTGCCTTTTTCCATGGTTTAACAATTTTCTGTTCCATATGTCTTAGGGATGCTAACCGGTGGCCGTTTGACCGGTTGTTGACCGTTTGAACTTTAACCGAATAATCTTGTCGGTTAAAAACCCTTTAAGCCCGAACTAGAGTGCCTGTAGAGAGAGGGTCTCCTTACGCCGCCATTGCTGTGAAAAAACTGAACCGTTGGAGTGAACGGAGTTGTCAACACAAATGCGCATGTCAGATTGTCAGATTTAAATACCGTAACTACCGTAAGGTTTTATCGATCGAAAAATTTCAACTGTTCCTGAAGGCGGAGAAGTTGCTCTTGCACTTACATACAGTTTAATACGGTAAACATGGCGACGGGATGCTCTGCCAGGTTTCGATGACGTGTCCGACTCTGAGAAAAACGAGGGTCGATACGCTTCAGTCTGCTTAGTTGCTCTAAGAATAAATGATTTGGCTTCACTAAAAGATGGAGTGCCTTTTTCCATGGTTTAACAATTTTCTGTTCCATATGTCTTAGGGATGCTAACCGGTGGCCGTTTGACCGGTTGTTGACCGTTTGAACTTTAACCGAATAATCTTGTCGGTTAAAAACCCTTTAAGCCCGAACTAGAGTGCCTGTAGAGAGAGGGTCTCCTTACGCCGCCATTGCTGTGAAAAAACTGAACCGTTGGAGTGAACGGAGTTGTCGCCTCTCTCTCTACAGGCACTCTAGTCCGAACGTGTCGTCGCCGACACAAATGCGCATGTCAGATTGTAAATACCGTAACTACCGTAAGGTTTTATCAATCGAAAAATTCCAACTGTTCCTGAAGGCGGAGAAGTTGCTCTTGCGCTTACATACAGTTTAATACGGTAAACATGGCGACGGGACCCTCTGCCGGGTTTCGATGACGTCATTACGCACAAACAATAACAGTACACGTAAGTACACATACTTGTGTACTTCTGGCTGTCCGCTGCCTGTGAGTACTGCGATGATGTAAGACAGGGCGAATCACACGGATTCCTTTGGCGTGTTTCAGTCGAGGACAAGCACAGCTGCTTTTAGACATGACAATGCAGTTTTCCAACAAGCACACACACACACACACACACACACACACACACACACACACACACACACACACCTGAAGCAGTGGCCTGTGTGAGCAAACTAAGTGTTAGTCTGCGGCTGTGTGTGTGTGCAGAAGCAGCGATACACACCACCGAGCCGGCCTGGCGTCTTGCTGAGTGGAAAACGCGCCACCTCTGCTGACTCCTGAGCCGTGAAGCTGCCTGAAGCCGCCCTTTTTTTAAATTTAATTATCATTCTCATTATTATGGAGAGAAACTCATGACGGCTTTGGGTTTTAACTGGATGGAGGCTGTCGTCATACAAAACCACATTTGAGACAAAAAGGTCAGTTAGCTCCTGAATCCCAGTACCGGACGTCGGGTTCTGCCACTTGGTTCTTGGTTTCGTGGTTTCATGCTAACTCTCCTTATCTATACAATCATGTATATACTTCAATCCGATCTGTATATTTCATATTCATTCGTATATTTCACATCTCATATCTCTTTTTCTTAGGTTAGCCCTTATTGTATATTTTTAGTTTTAGCCTTTATAGTCTTTATTGTATATATTTAGCTTTTATTCTATTTTATTTAACTTTATTATATGTTTCTACTGTTGCTGCTGGAACACCAGAATTTCCCTGGTTGGGATCAATAAAGTATATCTATCTATCTATCTATCTATCTATCTAAAAGCTGAAGTTTGTTCATGCACTGGAACAAGTTACTATAAAATCACCTGTACGCAATCTGCAGCATGCATAAGCTCCCTCTTTTATTTGTAAATTGTGTATAATTTTGAATTTTATCATCTTGGACTGCCGACATCAGTGGATTTGCTGCCATTTTTGTGGAAAAAAATATTTTTGTTAACTGAAATAAAAATGAAACTTTAATAAAACGATAACGAACTCCAACTGTCTTGTGTACAAAACGAACAAAAATAAACTAAATTTATAGACAAATTGCGTTTAGTTTTTGTCTGTCAGTTTATTTTATACATTTTTTTAAACGGTATGATTTTTCTTGTTTTTTACTACGCACTACCTTTTCTGACCTCTTTCTGACAAATAATACCCCATATTACAAAAAAAGACTAAAACTCACACTGAAACTAATTAAAAACTGAACAAAAACTAAACATTATCAAAACATTACAATGAAACTAAACTAGTCAACCCGCTTCACGCAACTGAACTGACACTGAAAACAAAACGGCAAAATGAAATAAAAACAGAAACTAATGTAAAACTCTAATTTAATTTAAAACATCTACAATTTTTACCAACACTTGTTTGGGAATTTGAAGTCTCGGCTGGAGCCATAATGACCTGTGAGCGATGATTACAGATAAAACTTAGAGAAAAAGGGAGTTTTAAGTATGAAAGTAAAATATAAAGTGCTATACAAACAAGCTGTTACATGCAATATGGCTGAATATGCACATGGGATGACTTCTCTGTGATTTATGATTATTTATATGCCTGTGAGACGGTTTTTTGAATTATAAATTAACTGTTGCTGTTATTTTGAAAGTAATCTGGAGAGCATTTTCGTTAATAAGTTGTGTTAATAAATTGTCTTTGCTGACTGCAGATCCACAGTCGCTTATCGGTGTATGTGGGATTTCTTGAGGCCACTTCAGTCTTATTTCACGGAGCTGCTGCAGCGTTTTGGCTTTGCTTTGCACGACGCTGTAAAGTCGCCCACAGTGCCAAGGCCTCTTTTTTTTTTTTTTTTTTCCAGAGCTGTCATGAAGATAACCTGCAGGCCGCGCACTCACCTCGCTGTGAACCTCTCCTAAATGCTTTTTTAAGCACTTTCCACCGAATTAAGTGTTTGAGGAAATATTGCGGCACTTGGCGTTTGTTCATTTTTTCTCTGTTTTTCTTCAGAAAAAGAAAAAAAAAAAATCAGGTTTATACAGCGGGAAATGGGGCGGGAGCTGCGGGGCCACAGTGAAGGCCTCTTTATCAGCGGCTTCCACAGAAGTTTACACCATCGTGCCGACGTGCATTTCTGTCATGGGAGTCTGAAAACGAACGTGTTATCACGGGAAAAGCATGACTGTGTTTGTCTGGCAGCTGCATGGAAGATTTGGCTTTCTGAATCTCATGCATGTTGTAAAGCAAAATGCTTATTTCCTTTAAAAAACTACCAAACCCACAGAGGTGAGCATCTTCTTCATCCCTTCTCTGCATTTACTGACATCAAACTGAACATAAAAACCTTTAACAGAGATTAGTTTGTGTGCAGAAAGTAATATAATCCATTTTAATCTCATCTCATGAGTTTATTAACCTGAATTAATCCTGAACAGAGGCGTTAACAAAGCTGAGTTTATATTAAATCCACCGCTGTGTTAAATTAATGCAGTTACTGTATTCTTTATGTAAACTTGCCTCAAACCCACAATAAAAAATCATGAAACTGTTATTGCTGTTTATGATCTGCATTAATGTGGTCCTCAGTCTCTGTATGTCATGTTTTATTATTATGCATGTTTGTTTATGCTCATGTTTTGTCTAAAGTGAGACCGCAACATCTTTATGTTTTATTTAAACACACGTTACGCCGGCGCCAACGCATTTGTTCCGGTATTACTGCGCCGACAGCTCCCGTCAACGCCGCGGATGTTTACACACCTGCCAGGTGAAGCCAAATGTGCAGCGACACTGAAACAAAATAGTTCCAGCGGCTGACAAAACGATGGCTGAGAAGAGGTTTTGGTGATGAATCTGTGTGTTTGCATCCTTCAGAAAACATTTTCCCTCTGCGGTTCACGGCTCCACACAGGAGAGGAGCTGATGGGTGACACCTGGATGATCTATTCCACTCACCACTTCATGTTAGTGAACGCATTACTTCACTAATATTAACAAAATCTATCTTATAGCTTATTCAAGCAAGTCATGTGCATTTAACATGAACTGCAACTGCTTACTGCTGTCAGTGAACGCGTTATTTAACATCAGGTGTTCTGTCTGCTCTGGTTCTCTGTGTCTGTGAGGGAACCAAGACAGCCCTTTATTACAATTTTGAAACACTCAAAGTCACACACACACACACACACACACCTCTCGTGCTTGTTACTGAAGACACTTTCCTCTCTTTCCCCATCTAATTCATCCTGATCCAGCCTAAATTCAAACTGTGTTAACATAAATGTGTGATAAGGAATAAGGAAGGATAAGGAAGGAAGTGAGGAAGGGAGGAAAGAGCACAAGACGTGTGAGAGGATCAGTTTACGCCTCTGCTTATTAGTTTATTAGATTATTATTTCATTAGACGGTGAAAACACCTCCCTGGTGACAGACTTTGCACAGACTCAAGTCATATTCATATTTTTACGGGACAGAAATGTAAGAAAAACACATTTTTTGAGCTGAGGGGGACTTTAAGTTTCTTAGAACAGGCATTAGTGGGATTTTCCTCAACAGCAAAAATAAAAAAGTGTTTAGTGGTGTGTGTATCTGCAAAGACACTCCATCAGAGAGAGAGAGAGAGAGAGAGAGAGAGAGAGAGAGAGAGAGAGAGAGAGAGAGAGAGAGACCCTGAGAATGGAGGAGCCACTGTGAACAGAAAAACTACTGGAACAGGAATAAGGAAATAATGGAGACCCCGCACTGCCACACACACACACACACACACACACACACACACACACACACACACACACACACACACTCATCAACACGATCTTTGTTCAGGCGCTGTCGATGAGTTCACGGTCACACTCAGACTGCAGATATCACAGAATAAAAAACCCCGTCCTGCATCTACACCCAGTGAGAACAATAGAGTGACAGTGATAGAACGATAGATAGAACAACAATGGAACAATAGAACGACAGACAGATAGAACCGGAGGAAGAATGACAGAACGTTAGAATGACAGAGAGACATTTAGATGATAGATACACGGACAGAACAACAGATAGAACAAAATATAGATAGAACAGTAGGTAGAACAATAGATAAATTGATAGACAGATAGAACAACAGGTAGATCGGTAGATAGCTCGGTGGAATGATAGATGGTAGAACGACAGACAGACAGACAGACAGACAGACAGACAGACAGACAGAGAGACAGACAGACGGACGAGTGAAGGAGGCCATGTTGGTGTTTCTCCTTACTGAGGACGATCACCACGGTCTTCAGCAGCGACATCATGGTGTCCCGGTTGCGGCGCGGCCCGGAGCTGTGCCGCGACATCCTCATGGTCCTCTGCCGCACGTAGACGAAGATGTGGGCGTACAGCGTCACCATGACGACAAACGTCACCAGGTTGAACACGGCCCAGAACACCAGGTAGGAGTTGCTGTACAGCGGCGCCATGTTGGAGCACGAGTCCACGCTGCAGATGCAGTTCCAGCCCACGCTCGGGATGGCGCCCATCACGATGGACATGGTCCAGATGATGACGATCACCACCACCACGCGCCGGTTGCTCATGCGCGTGTGCAGCTGCATGCGGAACACGGTGATGTGGCGCTCGATGGCGATGGCGAGGAGGTTGGCCACGGACGCCGTCAGGCTGGTGTCGATGAGGCCCTGCCGGAGGAGCCACGTGGACACGGTCAGGCGCCGCGTGTTGGGCCCCGTGTTGAACATCAGGTAGAAGTAGGCCAGCCCGGCGAAGAAGTCGGCGGCGGCGAGGTTGGCCATCAGGTAGTAGATGGGGAAGTGGAACCGGCGGTTGACGTAGATGGCGATCATGACCAGGAGGTTGGCGAGCATGATGAAGATGCACACGGTGATGCCCAGGCCCATCACCAGCCGGCTCACCGTGTTCCACTCGGTGGCCAGGTATTTGCCGCTGCGGTTGTAGAAGAAGGCGATGGACTCGTTGTAGTAGCACTGCTCTTCGTCCATGGTGGAGGTTTCTGATTGGACAAGGAGACAAAACATTAGGGCTGAGCGATTCATCGAATGTTATTTTCAGTTACGGTTTTGGCTTCAGACACTTATGAACCCAAAATAATCGAGATAAATACGTTATTATGCAGCTTTCCATTTCACAGTGATGCTCTCGTTTTGTCGTATGTTGGTTTGTCAACGGAAAAAAGACAAAATATTAGGGCTGGGTGATTAATCATATTTTATTTTCAGTTACGTTTTTTTGGTTTCCGAAGATTATGAAAACAAGATAATCAAGAAAACCATTCTTGTTCTGCATTTTCAACGAGGCTCTCTCATAAATTCACTCATCCGGGCGGTGGCATGTTTACATTTGAAGTAAAAAAAAAAAAAAAAAAAAAAATCAAATGTTAAAGACACTTCCAAAGACAATCATGTTAAACAATCATAATCTCAAAATAACCATGATTATGATTTTTGCCGTAATCGAGCAGCCCTACGAAAATATGACCTTAACTGGAGACTGACTCAAGTTATCCATTTGATTAAAGACGGCCACCTTTCACCCGAAATATATCTCTGTCTTGCAGGTTTAATAGCAGATTATAGATATCTGTCTCTCTGCAGCGGAGCCAAAAAGCCAAAACCAGATTACTGAAAACATGAAGCAGCGACGTCACGCTGCCAGCTGTGTTTACAGGCTGCGTGCTCCGGCGTGACACGGCCAGATTGGAAGACAGATTAACTTAGATGGAAAAGGGGTCTGTCGAAATTCCCACATATCTGTTTTGCTAATTTGTGACGGGACACCACAAACAACAAAAAGAAGACGCATTTGTTTCATCCTTTTGTCACACGTTCCAGTGTTCTCTCACACATGCTGGATTAAAATTCAAGTTCCCGTTTAAGACTTTGCTTCTGATGAGGAATAAAACACCAAACGCACTCAAAGTGAATAAAGTGCACGGTGCACGCGCCCGGAGGACATGAACAACGGGAACGGCGGTGCACTGAGCGGCCGGGGAAGTGGGACAGAGGTCGGCGGATAAACGAAAAATTAAATCTACAAACAAGTCCAGCTGCCCTCCGTTCAGCTCTCCTCGGATAAGCGGGACCTGGAGGAGCGAGGGCCTCCGCAGATGAAACCTTGGATCAACATCTCCCCTTAAAAAAAAAAGGCTCCAGGACGTTCATGATGTTCTGCTTTTCATTTTGCGCCAGACTATAGATCAGCTAGGGCGATCGATTTATGTGTATTTATGCATCTGTATGCATCAGGGCACGGACAAACAGCCATCATCTCCCTCAATAACACTCTGTAACCAAGGCAACCAATCTTCCTGTACAGTCTATATCCTTATGTGCAATACATTTTTCTCTTGTGCAATACTTCGATTATGTGCAATATATTAGTAAGTATAGCAAGTATTCATGTCCACTTATATCTGCACTCATATTTGTACTCCACACTGTAGCTACATTCCTGCTTACTATTACGCACTTTATTTTTTTTACTTTTATACTGTTATGATTCCGTGAATCTGGTACCTTCGTATATTCTTATATATTTTATATTTTGCATTGTTGTTGTTATATTGTCTTGCACTGAAAATGGAGTTGCTGCGATTTCATTCTACTATCTGTAAAATGACAATAAAGGGCATTCTGATTCTGATTCTGAGAGTCAAATGTGTCAAATGAAAAGCTGGTATACCTGGAATAGACCAGGAATGTTTGCAGCCACAGCATGCACGCACACATACACACACACACACACACAGATCCCCCTCCATGACCTCTGATGTGCTTCACTTCACTTGAGGCCACAAATTTATACAATCGTTATTAATCCTTTTTTTTTCAACACAAGTTTCTCTTCAAGCCGTCAAAGCAACAGGTGATCGTTTCTCGCCTGCAGGTGATTCTGCTCCTGATGAAAAACCGACAAACAGCTTCGTCTGTGTTGCTGACGGTGGTTCAGGTTTCTAAACGCAACTTTTTGAAATTGAAAACAAGGCAAACACTACCGTTCATAAGGTTACTGCTTTAACCTCCTCGTCACGTTTCGTCACAGAAGAGACGGACAAACCGGAGGAGGAATGAAGAGCGACGCGGCAGACGGGTTTTTTAAAAGTTGGCCTGAAAGCGAAACGAACAGATGTGATGTTGTGAAAGCTGTAATGTGACAGATGGAAAGCTGCAGCAGATGGAACGCTGCATGTCGGCTGTAAACCGTAAACCCCTCAGACTGGTTTATGCTGCTAAACACGTTTTAGTTTGGGGGACTGGGCTTTTTCATCTGAGCGCTGAAAACAGTCATCCCAACTTTATTTCAGCGCTTTGTGAGATAAAAATGACACTGTTGCTATAAAACTGGAGCAGGACAGTCCAGGCCTGTGTGTGATAGTCAGTAATGTCACGGCTGTGGTTTTATTTGGTTTAAGACAAGGCCTCTCGACGTCTCTCGCCTAAATAAACCTCTGATAAAACATGCGGCGCTGTTGTGGATACTGCTGAGTCGCTATGTGGTGCAACGTTTCCTCGGAGCTGCACAGCCGACCTTCAGCGACACGCTTCACCCCGAACCGCACCTCAAAGTCTGATCGCTGACAAAAACTGCACGGCTCATCATGTGGAGATTTTTAAAAGCAAACTCAAGACTAACTAAATTTTTTAACTAAATTTTATTTCACAAAATTTTATTTATTTATTATTTTTAACCTTTTAGTCTGAATTTTATTTATTTGATTATTTATTTATTTACTTAATTATTTTACCTTTTTAGACTGTTTTTTACGTGAATTTTATTTATTTGATTATTTATTTATTTACTTATTTATTTTACCTTTTTAGACTGGTTTTTAATTGAATTTTATTTATTTGATTATTTATTTATTTACTTATTTATTTTACCTTTTTAGACTGGTTTTTAAGTGAATTTTATTTATTTGATTATTTATTTATTTACTTATTTATTTTACCTTTTTAGACTGGTTTTAAAGTGGATTTTATTTATTTTATTAATTATTTATTTACTTATTTATTTTACCTTTTTAGACTGGTTTTTACGTGAATTTTATTTATTTGATTATTTTTACCTTTTTAGTCTGGCCTTTAACTGAATTTTATTTATTTTATTACTTTTATTTTTTTGGATGTTTACTGAATTTTAATGTATACAGTCGTCTTATATCTCTATAGTATCGATTATCTTCTCTCTGGTGTTTCCTCACTTCAAAGTGGCGAGTGTAGGACAGCGTTTCCTCAGTGTGTGTGTGTGTGTGTGTGTGTGTGTGTGTGTGTGTGTGTCTATGTATGTGTGGGAGAAGGAGGGATATCTCTTGTGTCTATTGTTTGTTGTATTGTTTTTATGTAAAGCACTTTGGGCTGCTCCTTTTGTATGAAAAGTGCTCTATAAATAAAGTTTGATTGATTGAGTGATTGATTATCTCGTCTGCACACACATACATACACACACACACACACACACACACACACACACACACACACTTCATGACTGCTAATCCAAGAGATGACATGCAACATCAGCGGAGCTCGTCTCACTGAGTAGGAATGAGCGTGGCCTTGACTGTATCTCCCTGCTCCTTAAACAAGAGCCAAAAAGTGCTGAGTCGCTGTTCAGCAGCTCTTATCAAACCGAGGGAAGACAGGAACGCAAAGCTGAGGGCCGAGGCGAGTGTGTCTGAGCAGGAGCACCGTTCAAAGAGTGTGTGTTTAATCAATAAACCCAATGAATTAGAACATTACAGCACAGAATGCAGTGAATCTGATGTGATGCAGGTCGGCTGCCTTTAAAAAAAAAAAAAAAAACACAGGTCATTTGTTTCCTTCAGGCGGGGGGGGTGGGGGGCCGAGGTAAGGGTAGGTGGAAACACTGGCTTGTGTGTGTGTGTGTGTGTGTGTGTGTGTATGAATGAATCCCAGTGTGATACGCGGCTAAAACATGTTTGTTTTTTTCTCTTTTTTTCCATCTGGTTGAGCTTTACGAGAGTTCCTGCTTTTAAAAAACGCTCCAGAGGAAACTGAGAAAACTCCGCACAGCAACAACATGCCACTTAAGAGTCACACACACACACACACACACACACACACACACAGTCAAACAAAACAAACAAGCAACAATGATCCCGTGTACAGACACACAAATACAGATACACAAAAACACGTACACAGCCTTCTTTTGTTATTAAAGTTCATCGTGTAATGTGTGTGTGTGTGTGCATGCGTGTGTGTGTGTGTGTGTGTGTGTGTGTGTGTGTGTAATAAAATCCACACTGATGCTTGCCAGTGCTTAGTCTCTCATACATCCCAGACCGGAAACGGGACCTCAAGGCTACAACAGCGTGCGTGTGTGTGTGTGTATTTGTGTGTGTGTGTGTGTGTGTGTGTGCATGAGTTAGAGGAAAAAAAAAAAAAGATGGAGCATTGCAGGTTCTGGGTTGAGGCCCAGTGTTTTTGTGGAAATCCTTTCTTCTTTTGATTTACTCTCCAACATGGCTGTGGTGCTGCTCTGCTCTGCTCTCTCTGCAGTGACACAGCAGAAATCCTCCCAGAGCTGCAAACGCGAGGAGAGACCTTCCACTCGGGCTATCAAAACTTTTTTAACTTCTGGAAAACTTCACCCCAACAAAAACTAAAATAAAATAAGGGAGACTTGTGGGACACATTTGCAGAAGTTTTTTTTTTTTTTGCCAAAACATTTTAAACTTCCGCAGCCCATCTGCATCGAAACACACTCCATAAATCTCATCAGCAGCGTACTCCCCTGAAGCCCGTTGATGTACAGGGCGGATTACGCAACGCATGAGGAAGAGTTACAACCCACGCAATTGTTCACTCATTCTGCTTTTGTTCCACAGCACGCCACGACATAAAACGTTAAATTTATCCCTTTTATTAATCCTCGTCTCGGAGCCAAAGGCGATATCGCCCGTCGGCTATATAATACAACTCAAAATGTTGGCAGCGTATCACATCCTTAATGGTGTTTTTATCCCCCCGTGGCCAAATTGGTGTATATTAGGCATGGCAGCGCACCAATGACAGTATGAAGGAAGTTATCAATTAAATAAATAACTTCCCCGGCTTTGTTTATGTCCATAATTTCCTGCGGCGGTCTGATAAGGAGCTCCATCTGCAGCCGTGTTTGCTTGGAGTGGCTGTAAAATGTTATTTCGCTGGCTGTAACTGCACTGGCATTGTTCTGTATTATGCTTGATATCATGTTACCGAAGGGACGAGCGAGTGATTTATATCTGCAGCCATCCTGTTGATATTTGAGGATGCATAATCCAACATAAACAGCGGCTAATAATGAATATTGCTGTATCTTTATTATAAACGGCGGCTGTGTGTTGACACTGGGTTTAATGGCCAACGTGTCAAGGTTTCCAGTCCGTCATCTTTTTTTTTTTTTGGACAGGGGTGAATGATTTTACACGACCGACTTAACATTTCGCCTCATGTAAGAATACGATTTTATACCATAAATTATGGGCTTAATCCATCAGATAATACATAAACAGTAATCTGAATTTATAGCCGTAGGATCGCCATGGAAGTCGTGGAAGAAAACACGAAACTATAGGGGGCGACATGATAAAATTTTTGGTAATATCAAGAAAACACTGGTCGGATTATTGGGGAAATATTGCTGCCATGGAAATTAAAACATACCACGGAGATTATCTTTGACCCAAACAGCGGCAACCTTCTGCATGACTCATACTGGCTGTCAAAATAAGAGTCCCTGATGGCTGTGGGTCCTTAAACAGCCGGCGACTGCTCTTTTTTTGTGTTACAAGTCTGCTTTTGATAACTGAAGACTCAGATTTTGATTAGATTAGAAAGTCTTTATCGTCCCCGAGGGGCAATCTGATTTGCAACAGCAGTCGACAACCAAATTCATACCATAAAAAAAACAGTACAATACATAGAAACATAAATACAAATAATAAATGTCATCAGGTGAGTTATCATGACCACAGATGTACAGGTCAAGGACACAAGCCTACTTTTGGCAAAGTTTAACAATACCTCCCAGCCGATTTTTAATAGTAATGCTAAGGTTTCCCATACCAGCAAATCACTGCAAAAGTTAAGATCGACTCAATAAAAGATGAATAAAACATTTTTAAAAGCGATCTGTCAACATTAAGACCCCTCAGCTTCCTTAAAAAGAACAGTCTCTGATTGGCTTTTTTGCAGATGTAGTTAGTGTTGGCCTCAAAAGCCAGTTTGTTATATTATCTTCTGTTCAGCTTAACTTGTTGTAATGCTAACAGCACTTTAAGCATAGTGGACATGAAAGGCTGTGTGCCGCGGTAAATAATGCCAGGGCTGTGATTTGGTCACACACACGAGCCAATGGCGAACGCCTGCATCAACGGATTAAACAAACGAACAAGTTGCTTAAAAAAAAAATAATAATAATCGACGAAACAGTGCTTCAATATAGCTCTATCTGGTTTTAAACACTGGAGCACCACAAGGCTGTGTGCTGTCACCTTTGCTGTTTTCCTTTTACACTAATGACATGGCGGTGAATCTTAATAATGTTCAACTTTTTAAATATGCCGATGACACGGCCCTGGTTGGGCTAACGTCTGAAAATAATGCCACACACGAGGAGGCCTATTTCAGACACACCCCTGTGTTGCAGGACTGGTGTCAGGCCAGTTATCTGCAAATTAATGTGCTCAAAACAAAAGAACTTTTAATACAAACAAAAACAAAGGGAGCTATCAATATCACCCCTGTCATTCTCAACAACCAGCCTGTGGAGGTAGTGGATCATTTTAAGTACCTCGGCACAATCACTGACAAAACCTTGAGCTTCACTGAGAACTCAGAGAGCATTTTAAAGAGAGCAAATCAGCGACTGTTTTTAATGAGGAAACTAAAGAGCTTTGGTGTCAGTCAACACATTCTGGAAATGGCATACAAAGGCCTGGCAGAAAGTATTTTACAATTCAACATAGCTGCTTGGTGTGGCAATTTGAGAGCGAAGCATAAAAATAGGCTCTCCAAAATTGTACATTGACAGATATCTGAAGATGCTTCACACCCTTTGAATTCAGAGTTTGAACTGCTCCCATCTGGCCGCAGATTCAGGGTTCCAAAGGCAGGCCGGAACATTTATAAGAAATCTTTTATTTCACATGCCAGACAAACACTGAATATGATGTGACCATCACTTCTTCTCTGTGGGTTGTGACGCTCTGATCTGCTGCTGCTGTTTCATGTTCATTTGCAAAAATTATTCTCTTGTCATCGTACTGTATGTTGTGGAGTGTCTTAATAATTTGCTTGTGTGTCGATCTGTTTGTGTGTGATTTGATGCCTTGGAGAGGCCAAAGACAAATTTCCACTAAGGTGGACAATAAAGTCAATCTAATCTAATCTAATCTAATCTAATCTACAAAACGAACGCACAACAAGAAGTCTGCAGTGAAGGATAAACAAGAAACTTCTATTTGCACGGGGGCTTGTTGATTTTTCTGTAATCGATATATTTGGTCTCTGTAAATATTTTATAGAGAGCATTTTTAAGCACTTTACACATAAAAAGGGCTCTTGTATGGCTGTCTCTGAAAAAAGGCCCTCATGTGAGCCGCTTGTAGTTTTGAGGTTTGTGATCGTTGTGTTCGCGGAGATGAGCTTGGCCTTTAGACGAACTGAGAGGAGACGCTTAGTGACCGATGAAGGATTAATGCAGGGAGGATCCCTAATGGAGAGCGAAGGGGAGGGTGGTTGATGACAACTCGTGTCAATTAAAAAATCCATCTTCCCTTGTCGTCTTGTGGTTCGCAGTCATAGTGTGTCTGGCGGGAGAAGTCGCCAGCGCCTCACATGCCTGAGGGCAGCAGTCACTGCTGCAAAGTGGAGGAAGTGTCAGTGGCCTCTCTCTGCACATTCCCAAAGCTTTCATCAGACCCTTGGAAGTTCGACCCTGCAGAGAGAGATCCTGTCACTGTGTGTGTGCGTGTGTGTGTGTGTGTGTGTGTGTGTGCGCGTGCACGTGCATCTCCAGCTGCTTTTCATAAGGACATCTAAAAGGGAAAGCTTGAGCAAAGGCGTGAAAGGATGCAGGGACAGGTTTTAGAACAATAATCACGATAGTAATAATCATAGTAATCAATATCACAGTCTTAATAATCTTTATTTCTATAGTTCTTCTCAAAACAACAGCTCAGCGTTTCAGCGTTTTACAGCATTTCATAAAGCTGCATGCTTGATAAAAAATCACGATACCTGAGTTGGAGCTCAATACGTTGCACAACTCTTCAGAAATGATCAATAAAATGTATAAATAAAGCTTCAAATACGTCCTGTTACATAACACCTGGGCTGATTAATAAAATACAAAACATGTATGATAAATTGGGTGACACTGTCTCGAGAATTTAGCTCAAAATTCCCACTGACATGAACACAGCAGAGCACAATGCACTAAAACGTAGACGTCATGAAATCATAAATGATCTGTATCGATACACGGGGCGAGATGATCACTTCAATACTGTGAAAAAAAAAACTGCGATACTCAGCTGTATCAGTTGTGTTTTAGCATTAGAAAAGTAGAAAGGCACAAGTCAGGAAACTTCAATAAAAAAACATAAAGGTGTGTAAAAGAGAGCGTGAACAGACTGACTTGATGATTGACAGCTGCTTTCTCCTATAACCATGAAAACAGCTCCGCGCTGCACCTGATTGGACGAACGAGCGCTTCACTGGTGGACCGTCAGCTCCTGGATTTCAAACCGGACCAACATGGTGGCTCTTTTGGAAACTTCCTTTTATATTACCAGTACAGTTCAAATGTGTTTCTGAACCCATCTGAGGCAGGAATAAAGCCTGCAGCTTTAGTTTGACCACGGCGGTGAGTTGTGCTCGATGGGCCTAACTTGCATAAAGTAGCGTAAAGACCTCGACTTTACGGAAACGACGAGACGCCGGTGTGATGTTTTCTCTCGAAACACAACACAAAGCCACCAGACTGCATCACAAGGCTGCTTCCATAGACAGTGAATGGGAAGCGTGGAAATGAGTGATCCACTGAGGGCAGAAAGGAACGACAGAGCTAATCACAGACCACGTTTACATGCACACCATATTCCTGTATTATTCGGAATATCCTCAATATTCCGGTTGCGCACGAGTCATGTAAACACACTGAACCAGATTAAGGTCATATTCCAGTCTGAGAATATTCTGGATCAGACCCCTGGTATGTGCCTGTTCTAACCGGAATATTGTGCCGTGTAAACACCTTAGTCGGAAAATTCCCCGTACTGGAATATTCAGTCGCGTCTGCGCATGCTCGATACGCAATGAATCCTGGGGCGTCTTTGTTGTTATGGTTACTGCAAGCGGGGAGAACGACGTGGCAAACAGCAGCAAGAGCCAGGAGACTGCAGTCTGCCTTCAGCTGATCAGAGACTTAAATATCATGGAGGATATCGATGGAGAAAACACAGCTTCTTCTTCTTCTGTATTTCTGTATTGCTGCCCCCCGCAGGCTGAGTGTCGCATTACGCATGAGCGTGGACTACACTGAAACACGGGAACATGCCAAGTAACATGTAAACGGAATATTCCAGCTGCTGCAGCGCATAGAAACACCTTATTCTGAAAATTAACCGGAATATTGACCCGAATCAGGATATAGTGTGCATGTAAACGGAGTCAGTGGCTGAGCTCACCTGACGCCTCTTCTGACACCGAAGAGAAAACATCACTTTTATGCGATGAGAGCTCGCCGCCTTCGACTGAGCTTTCCTGAGTCGGGGTGTCACGAGAACCGATCCACCCGAAACCACATGGAAGCCAAATCTCAAGAAACAAAACGGCGCTGGGATTTCTTAAAAGTATCTGTACAACAACTTGTGCTGTGACTTTGTGCCGTCTACCATCAGCAGAGCACGCAGGAACCCTCTGACCTGCGAACCAACAAACAAACTTCTGCAGAAGCCGCGTGCGGAAAGGCGACATATACGAGCAAAAGCCTCGGAGGAAAAGCTGCTTTAGCATCTTCCAGACCTCCAGACAACCACGTTTATCGTTTGAAACCAGGACACAAATTCATGCTGTATTAAGTGTACGGGATGAAGCTCGTCTTCTTTAAATGCATGAGTGGATTATTTCCAAGACATAAAACTGATCCATTTTCAAAGTGAATGTTCCTGACAAAAACAAACAAACAAACAAAAAAACTCGTATAACAACCAGAAAACTGCAACCGCTCCGAAGCTGCGCGGCGATGCGTCCACGCTGATGATGCCGCCACTGCTGCCCCGTTTTCGGTGGTGAAATCATTTCACTCGACTACTAACTCTTTGTGTTACGTCCCACATGGAAATTCGGACCAATCAGAGCGCAGTTTCCTTGCGCAAGGCTTTTTAATCACAGACTCCGGTCGGCTCGTAAATACCGCCGCGTGAACACAAACCAAAACTCAAGGCAATTACGCAACAAACTGGTCCCTGTGTCGGACCGGGGCAAATGAACTACAGTTGTGAAACGCCCTGAGTGTGTGTGTGTGTGTGTGTGTGTGTGTGTGTGTGTGACATGTATGCGTTCACAGCAGGCCGTTGAACCCCTGATGTTGAAGACAGAGAACAAAACGCTTGTTGTGCCTAAAATGTGTGTCGACACACTCCCTTCATGCTTGTTAGCAAAGTGTGATAATGTGTGTGTGTGTGTGCATGTGTGTGTGCATGAGCAAGCGAGGGAGAATAAAGTGATTTGTGTGTGTGTGTGTGTGTGAGTGTTACAGAGCAGGACAGGACCACCCTGAAACCGATAGAAGTGAGGTCATTTCTCAAACATCAGCAACAAGGCTGCATCCATAAACTCACAACATAGGACTTATTATACACACACACACACACACACACACACACACACACACACACAGTTGTCCCTTTCTGTCTCATACAAGCACACACTTTAGTAAACTGCTAAACCCAAAAAAGTCATAACATTGCTTTAAAATATGACGCTTTAAAGAAGAAATAAAGGAAACACTGAGGAAAAGTTTCAGCTCGTAGCGTCAATTTGTTTTATTTATTTCTATTTATTTGTTTCAGCACATCGATGCATCAATAGTTTATAATTGATGAGCTGAAATAATGAATCAGTTGTTACACCTCATATGATACACAGTCCAACCAACCGACACACAAGAAACGCAAACCTACGTCTTCAGTATTACAGGAAATCTATTTTTGTTTTGATTTATTGGTTTTATTATTTCATTTTTCCAGTTTTTCCAGTGTGTGCAGCGACCCGGCGCTGGGATGCACTTCCATCAACTTTTCTAAACTCACAACTGTTAAAAATAGTCATTTCAACAAGTTAATCTAGACTGAAATTTCAATTTTCTTGAAATCAGTGAAACAAATCAGCAAATGAGATGAGATCATGTGTTTTTTTGTTTGTTTGTTGTGTTTGTTTTTTGTTATTTGCCTTTTTTCTTTTTTTTCCAGACATGAAATCCTCTGGGAGGTGGTGGCTTTGTGGCCGCTCCTTAATTAATCCTTGATGTCGACTTTGATTAAAAAACAAAACAAAAAAACAAACGAAACAAACAAACAAAAAAAAACAATCAGCCAATCACTACAGAGAACATGAGTGGAGGGCTGACAGGACAAATGCCGGTTAATATGAACTAACAACATTACCTCTGCCTTCTTTTTTTTTTTTTTTTTTTTTTTTTTTGCACTGGTCGAGGGGGAACTTGGCCGAAAAAAGTCTGCGACCCAGTGATTTACACGACCAGTAGGGGTCGCTCCACTTTAAACGCTGCTTGTACAAATGACGTGTGTGTGGTCATTTTTTAGGTGGAGGACCGACTCTGGAAACAACAGGAATTACCTCACACCATTTGCTTTTTTTTTTTTTTTTTTTTTTTAAAGATTCTGTGTAAGAGAAGTCAATATATTTAGAAGTGCAGCCATCACACCGCCGGCCTCACACACACCGCTGGGATAAACTCTCTGGATCAGCTCTGCAACCAAGCCAAAGTCCGCTCGCTCTACACTGCTTTTTTTTTTTTTTTTAAATGAAAAATATGAAATAAAGCCCTGCTAGGGATACGCTTTCAGGAAAATACCGCTACATTTCAGCTCTGACATGTTATTCGTCCACCCAGTGAAAGCTGAGGCTGAGTTAGAGAACATTTTTATATCTCTGGTGGCCAGACAGGCGATGTTCCTGTGATGGACGATCCACCGGGGGGATTCACTGCAAAAATGTGCAAGAAAGAGGAATATGACTGTTTCCTGCATCGCTTCGAGGGATAATGATTCATTTCCCCTCTTTCTAAGCGATAAAACAAATTTATTTTGGTGTAAAAGCTTGGACGGGAAAAACGCAAACCCACAAAGTTGAAGTTTTTTACATTATCAGTGAACTAGCAGGCTGTACATCATCTCTAATCTGGCATTCCAGATTATACAACCCAGATAAAACTCATTTTGGCTCCTCGATTAGAGAGGGAATCGTTCATTTGTGCACAAAAACTCAGTGAACCTGTAAGAGTTGTTGCATTAACGCGTGATAGATGAAGCTGGATGCTGTAAACCCCCGGGCTGGCACACATCTGGGACGTGATCAAGGTTTGCAGGAGTAAAAAAAAAAGCATTTTTAATATAAAAAAAATAAATAAATGCCCAGAGTGCAGCGAGTTCAGCTGTGCAGCACTCGTCCAACGGGGCTTTGATGTGAATGAGTTATGGGAGATATGACGGAGGTAACATCTGAAACTGATAGAAACCGTCTTCACTGGACGCTTTGATGCTCGTCTGTAAACTCTGTCTTTAGGCTGGGATTCACGGTGAGAGAGCCTGTCTGCACTTCACCTCTCTTTAGCTGGCTAACACTTAGCTTATAATAACAATAATAATAATATAAGTATAAAACCGGATAGTTATTCAAAACACCCGATCAGTGCCTAAAAATTAAAGGAGACAGTCATATTAACGATCAAAGCTACATTTTATATGAAGTCCATTCAAAACAATGGCTTCTTTTTCCTCAGTGGTTTTCAAAGCGTGGTCTGGGGTGCTCCGGGGGTCCTTGTGGAGCTTCTAGAGGTCCTCAGCAAAATGAGGACCAGTTTCATTTCATTGTTATGGTGCAAAAAAAAGTATGAGCGATTATTTTAACATGATGTTTTAATCTCACCACTTTGAATATGTTTGTTAATGTTGTGTGTTGAAGTGTGAGCTTCACAGGCCTTTCTCCAAAAAATTATGTTCCTTTACAACCAAACTGCTTTCTTCATTCTGTTTAAGGGGAAATGCACTTTTGTCGTGGATTATATGTCTTTGTTTTATGTTTGTTCTGTTTGACATATCTTGAATATCATGTCAGATGGTATTTTAGCCTTTTTTTTTTTAACTTTAGCCACCAGAGGTACATGGTTAAGGTTAGAGAAATACATTTATGTAACGTCTGCAAAAAACAAAACACCACTAGTTGCTTCGTGCTGGACTCTCCGGTCACCTGGATGAAAGTGTTTGACCCGACCTGCTTGCTAGTGTGCAAACGTTGCAAACATAATCCACAACTCAATCACATTTCCCTCAAAACATGGGCTGTGACAATCACCAGGTGTTCTCACAGATTATTTATTTATTTATATTTGTCTATTTTGCTCTGTTATTTTTATTTATTTATTTTTTTGGTTTATTCACATTATGTATTTTTACTATGGGTAAAAATGCACAAATGATCATATGATAACACGTGTGTTTATGGGTATATGGTTTAAAAATTGTAATTTGGATAAATCCTATGGAAGTCAGCTGATACAGTAGCTACTGAGTAGTGGAGAAAGGGTAGGATTTAAATAAGCAGATCCGTCTTTCTAGACATGTTTTTGTTGTTTTGACTATTCTGTATTGTTTTTGCATCCTGTTTTTTTTTTTTTTTTAAATAAAGCCTACATTCATTCATTCATTCATTCATTCATTCATTCAAAACGCCCCTGAAAAAGCAGTTTAAGAGACAGGTCTTGCCTTTTATTCCTTAACCGACACGAAAAAGGCCTCAGCAGAACTCACACCTCCATCAGCACCACGCCGCTTCCACAGGTCGATTCATCACCAAACGTTACTCAAGCCCGGCGCCACACCCCTCTTTGGAAAAGTGTGAAAAACTAATATGTGTTTCCTTGCCTTGTGATCAGCCTTTCCACCAAGTTTCATCCAAATCTGTTCATAACTTTTTGAGATATCCAAACAAACAAAGAAACAGAGAGAATGGGGCCCAACCACTGGCAGAGGTGATAAAAACCCAAAGTCAGACTCACTCAAACTGGGAGTCCACAGTTTAATGAGTCAGCATGCAAGAAAAAAAAAGCCTGAAACCCCTTCATTATATGATTAATAGTGACAGTCTGGCTCTTTTCCATGTAAGAAAGCCCTTCAGCCGTTCATAACTTTAAACTGTCGCTCACAGGGCCGCGCCTAAAATCACCTAAATCACAGCACAAAAACTGCCATCTTTATCTGGGAATTAACATTTTGATGAGGAGAGGATGCACACCTGAAGCAGTCTGCTAAATCTGGACACACACCTGAAGCAGTCTGCTAAATCTGGACACACACCTGAAGCAGTCTGCTAAATCTGGACACACACCTGAAGGAGCTCAGATTTTCTGTCCCAGATGGACACGACCGAGGCCTGAAATTAAAAAAAAAAAAAAAAAAAAAGCAGTGGTTTTCTACCTGGAAGCTTCTCTAAACCATCACTGTGACTTGGTCTATATAATTTAACATTATTTATGGGTGTAATTTAGGCTGATAAAGCATGCAAACCTGGAAACTCGTGACCTTTGACCTCTAAAGCATAAAAAAGTATTTCTTTTCTCCTCATATGGTTCTGCTGCTGGAGCGACGTTGTTTAGCCTGTTTGTTTGTGAGGCAGCCAAGTGCTAAGAGCTGGCTGCACACACCTCCTCCTCCTCCTCCTCCTCCTCTTCACCTCTCCTCTCCTTTTCTCCTCTTTCCTCCTCTCTTGTCCCCCGTCCTCTTTCCTCCTTCTCCTCCCTGCCTTTCCCTCTCTTCCTTTCCTCCTCTCTTTTCACCTACATTTTTACTTTCCTCCTCTTTTCTCCTCTCCCCTTACTTCTCTCCCCTCTCCTCCTCCTCCACCTCCTCCTCCTCTCCCCTCACCTCCTCTCGTCTCCCCTCTCCTCTCTGCCAACACTCCACACAATGGACTTATTGTTCCTGTTCCCCCACCCCAGAAAGCAGCGAGAGCTATGAAACAGAACTTCTACAACCCAGAGCACACACACACACACACACACACACACACACACAGGCTGCCTTTCTCTTTTACAACACACACACACGCTCACACTCTCACACACACTGACACTCCCTCACACACTCTCTCTCTGCCTCACACACACACACACACACACACACACACACGCGCGCGGTGTCAAACAGTTGCAGCGTACGGGCAGAGCTCAGAGCTCCGAGCTCAGCACAAGGCCGGGATTGAGAGCTGCTGTTGAGTCATGTGTGACTGCAGCAGCGACGGGGCTGAATCAGGCTCTGCAGAGGACGATGCCCTCTGAGCCACTCGAGACGCTGCCGCCTCAGGAGGGGAAGAAACCCCCTGAAACCCCCTGGAACCCCCTCAGACCCCCTGAAACCCCCTGAAACCCCCTGAAACCCCCAACGCACGCTGCAAACACCCAGTCACCCAGGCTGCTGGTTGAGAAGAGATTTAAATGCAATGGAGCAGAATATGGAGCTCTAATGTAGAGAAATGAAGAAGTACAAAGATAAAAATACTGAGTTCTGACATAGAGAATAATAAAGAATAGAATAGAATAGAATAGAATAGAATATGGAGTTCTGTCACAGAGAAGAGAATATGAAGTACAAAGAGAAAAATATTGATTTCTGAGAAAGAGAACAGAATAGTCAAGGACTGAATAGAATAGAACAGAATAGAGTAGAACGAAATGGAATAGAATAGAATGTGGGGTTCTGTCTCGTAGAATAGAATAGCACAGAATATGGAGGTCTGTCACAGAGAACAGAAGAGTCAAGAATAGAACAAAATAGAATAGAATGTGGGGTTCTGTCTTAGAGAACAGAACAGAATAGATGAGATTAGAATAGAACAGAATAGAATAGAATAGAATAGAACAGAATAGAATAGAATATGGAGTTCTGTTGTAGAGGAGAGAAGACAAAGTGAGGCGTGGAGAGAGAAATACGGAGTTCTGTCCCAGAAAATATAAAGAAAATAGATTAGAATAGAGTTGAATGTGGGTTTCTGTCTCAGGGAATAGAATAAAGTAGTATTAGAAGTAGAATAGTACACACTGGACGAGAATAGAATATAATAAAACAGAATATGAAGTTCTGTCGTAGAGCAGAGAATGTGAAGTACGGAGAGAGAAATATATCCCAGATTAGAATATGGGGTTCTGTCTTAGGGAACAGAGTAAAGTAGTATTAGAATAGGACAGAATGGAGAAGAATAGAATAGGCCTCACTGGAGCAGAATAGACTAGAATAGAATAGAATAGAATAGAATAGAATAGAATAGAACAGAAGGCGTTCCGACTTCTGGAACATCAAAAAATAGAATTAAATATGGGCCTCTGTCATACAAAACAGAATAGACTAGTACTAGAATAGAGTAGAATAGAGCAGAATAGAATTGGCACCACTAGAATAGAATAGACTAGAAGAGAATAGAATAGTATAGAATAGAATAGAAGGCGTTCTGGCTTCTGGAACATCACAGAAAAGTTTGCCGAGCGACCCCCCAAAATGAAAACCAGGCCTTTAAAAAAAACATAAAGATGTGTTTACATTTTCATTAGTGGCATCCTGCTCCCCTTAGTTATTTGTTTGTTTGTTTGTTTGTTTGTTTGTTTGTTTGTTTGTGGCTTCAGTCAGGGAACTGAGCTCCTGCAGCAGTAACAGCTTAAATCCAGACAGATACACCCGGAGCTCCTCGGCTGCTCTGGGGGTTCTTGTCGGTGTCGGTGCAGCCGCTCGTTGTGGCCGCTCAGCTGATTTTAAAGCGGCTGACATCACGGGGCCATTTTTCAGACAATTTAAAATCCTGTTTCCAAAAAAAAAAAAAAAAAAAACCTGCGTCAGCCCTTTTCTGAGCGTCTTTTTTTAAAGCGTCCACTTGCGGAGCGTTTTACAGTCACTTCCCACAGGATTCCATAAAAATATAGACAGTGGCAGCTGAGGAGGGAGGGAAAAAAAAAAAAAAAAAAAAAAGGCGGTATGTGTGAACACGGCCGCCGCCACAGGGGGGGAAGCAGTTAACTCGCTGCTTTTTAATTACCAGTGTGTACAGGCAGGCGGAGCGGCTTTCACAGCGGCTTCTGGTTGGTCCAAAACCACGGAAAGCAATGTTTCATTTCTAAATAACACCCAGGATCATAAATAACTTACCCTCATTTTAATTTGGCTTCAAGTTTTTTTTTTTTTTTTTTTTTTTTTTTTCCAGGCATCACAGCTTGGGAAAGCCCGGTGACCAAACCAAAATCCAGCTCGCACGTTCTCACCAGCAAACAGCCGTCCATCTGATCAGCCTCTTGCTCTGCGACCTCTGCCTCATGATCGGGCCCACATGTTTAGGTTCAAGCCGCTTTCCAGGCGAAACGGCAGCAAAACAAATCCATAAACGGAGGAATTAATCCGTGAAAAGCCCTCAGAAACACAGTCAGAGCAGCTGATAAGCCGTGTAAAACACACACACACACACACACACACACACACTGTACACAGTGCACAGCATCAGGCTAAACCCAAAGCGTATGTGGTGACGTAACACACCCTGAAAAAAAAAATAAATAAATAAAAATACTGTATGACTTGGAGCTGTTGACTCCCTGACTAACCAAAGTCTGTCCATGTGGTATTTGTTGTTGTTGTGTTGTTTTATTGTCTGCTTTGCATTAGGCGGTGTTGCCCTTTTGTTGTTTTGTTTGTTGGCTTTCATCTTTCATCTTTAATCTTTCGTCCGTCTTTAATTGACTTGTTTGGCGTGGAGAGACAAAACATCTGCGGAGAAAAATCATGCATATCACTGGAGGATCTCCCAGTTTGCCTCATTGTGCCCGCGAGTGCAGGTTTCTGTTATAGTCTCTGCTCTTTACTGAAAAACCAGAACGAACAGGCTTATCATGACTCCCTCTGTGATCTACATCAGTATAACACATCGTGGCTAATTATCCAAATGCTGCGACTACCTGCTGATGCCCTGCTACTCTACTTTCAGCAGTTCACGCAGGAAATGTACATCGGCTGACAAAAATATTCTGTCGTACGAGGAAATGATTAAAACTTGACGGGGCTCGGCCAGCAGCAGCTTCACACTTACAGACAGACAGCGGACATGACTGACGCACAGAGCCTGTCTCACCTCTGATGGTGTGTGATAGAAACTGTCTGGTGTGTGTGTGTGTGTGTGTGTGTGTGTGTATGTGTGAGACACTTTTTATGTCTAAATCTAACCGTTACAAAGTGCTTTTGGTGATTAAATCTAACCATGTGAAACTGATATATATAGACTATATACACTACTCACAAAAAGTTAGGGATATTCGGCTTTCGGGTGAAATTTCAGGATGAACCTAAAATGCATTATAACCTTTACAGGTGAACTTAATGTGACCTTCTGTAAACTTTTGAATGCACATGTCCAACTGTTCAATGTTTCAGTACTTTTTGCACAAGTTGCTGTTCTCTAACAAGGAGTTTAACGGCAAAATTCACATCAGGTGTTTGATCCATGAATCGACCAATAAATTTCCTGGTTCAATTAGAATTGGTATTTAAACAGTCCTCCTCATCATGCTGTTCACATTTTGACATCATGAGACCAAGACAACACCTAACAGTTGATCAGCAGCACCTCGCCATTGCGAGGCTTCAAACAGGATGTTCTCAGATGGAAGTGGCCACTGAGCTTAGAGTGTCACAGAGTGTCATCAGCAGGTTGCAACAGAGATACAGAGAGACTGGAAGAGTCACAGAAAGGCATAGAAGTGGACGTCCTTTGGCCACATCCCACACTGATGACTGCTTCATTGTGAACAGTGCCCTGCGGAACCGGATGATGAATGCCACTCAACTCCAGGCACATTTAAGGGAGGTGAGAGGCACCCAAGTGTCACGTCAGACCATTCGAAACCGTTTACATCAGCATGGTCTGCGTGCTAGACGACCTGCAAGGGTACCTGACCACACCACCAGGCACAGGTGTCATCGTCTTGCATGGGCCAGGGAGCATTTACGCTGGACGAGGGACCAGTGGGCCTCAGTGCTGTTCTCTGATGAAAGCCGATTCATGTTGAGCAGAAATGATGGCCGCCAACGATGTTGGAGACGTCAAGGAGAGCCCTATGCATCAGCCACTGTTGTCACCAGACGAGCCTTTGGTGGTGGTGGTGTTACTGTGTGGGCAGGTGTGTCTGGTCAGTACAGAACTGCCCTACACTTTGTGAATGGTACAGTGACAAGCCCATACTACCTGAATAACATCATTAATCCAGTCATTGTACCCCTGCATGAACGACACAGGCCTAATTTCATCTTCATGGACGACAATGCTCCAGCTCATCGAGGTTGCATCATTAGGGAACGGCTGCTGGAGACTGGGGTACCTCAGATGGAGTGGCCTGCGCTTTGTCCAGACCTGAATCCCATAGAAAACCTATGGGATCAGCTGAGTCGCCGTGTAGAGGCTCGGAGCTCTGTACCCCAGAACCTCAATGTCCTGAGGGCCGCACTTCAAGAAGAGTGGGATGCCATGCCTCAGCAGACAATAAGTCGACTTGTGAACAGCATGAGACGTCGTTGTCAAGCTGTAATTGATGCTCAAGGGCACATGACAAGTTATTGACACTGACATTTTTTGTTGTGGTATATCCACCACTGTTGTTGGCTTTTGTTTCAAGAAATTGTTTGAGATGAGGAAATCACCAGTGTATGCTTCTACTTAAATGCCCTACTTTCATGATATAATATCACTGTAGTGTGAACTTTTTACATTTTCCATAAATTTCACCCGAAAGCCAAATATCCCTAACTTTTTGTGAGTAGTGTACATAGACGATATATATACACTCATACAGAACTAATCCTCTCCATCATGACTGTGAGCCACTAGCAGTGTGTGTGTGTGTGTGTGTGTGTGTGTGTGTCAGCAGAGACCCTGCCCTCTGCCTGGATTTTCTCGTTCTGCTGAGCTCGGGACTCTTGTGGGCGTCGGCCTTTGGGCAGCAGGTGTGCAGCTCCCAGCCAATCACAGCGCAGCGAATCACAGAGGCGGATCGTGCAAAAAAAAAAAAAAAAATAAATAAAAAAATAAAAAAACCTCGCCAGGTGAAACGCTGAGCGAATTTCCAGAATTTCCCTGGTTGGGATCAATAAAGTATATCTATCTATAAAGCTCCAGAGTGAATCCGCTGGCAGATGTGGGAGAGGATGAGGGAGAGGAGGAAGAGCGACGCCCTGTTGGGATGTTTTTAACTGGACAGGGAGGTGCTGACGGGGCAAATCTTTTTTTCCATACACTCTGAATGGCCATTTCATTCCATTGCTATCCTAGGAAACAAAGCCTTTAAAAAAAAAAAAAAAAAAATGTTATTGTTATTATTATAATCATTATTTTATTATTATTGCATTTGTCATTATTATTATTATTATTATTATTATTATTATTATTGTAGTCACAATTGTTTGTACACGAGTACATGAAGGAAGAGATGGATTTGCTGTTATTTCACTTTATTTTTAAAAAAAAAAATTTCTGTATGGGTGAAGGGTGTAAAAAAGTGTCGATGTTTGTCTATTAAGAACAGGACACATGAAATATGCACAAAATGATGAGGTTGGTTTGGATGTAATGTCTGAATTTCCCGACACAAGAAAGTATAAAAAAAAAAAAAAAAAAAAAAAAAATTAAAAAAGGCAGTTTGTGGCCAAGTTGAATGTTGTGTGTTTAGAAACTGCAACAACAAATCCTGCTCAGTCTGCCTTTCAGTGCATGGGACGGGGCTGGTGTGTGGATGTGTTTGCTTCAGCCCTGGACTCGGACTTGGACCTGGGACTCAATCTCCTTCAGGTGGTTTTGCACCTGTAGTCCGTCTGCTTGTTCCACTTGCATCTCTCTTTTGGTTCGTTTTGGTTTTAAAACACTGAAGAAAACCCAAAATCTATGACCAAAAGCCATGCATCAGCCTGCTGCCTGGCCGGCTGAGGATCTCGGTGACGGGACGGTGAGCCGGTGACTCGGACCGGAGACTTGAGTCAGACGTGACGCCGGTGACTCGGACCTGGACCCGAACGCTGGAGGATCAAAGTCACTCGAGCCCTGCCTGCTTGTGCATGCCTGTGTCACCGTCCACAGTCACATGCTTTACAGAGAGTCATTCACATCTTAGTCATCATCTACACACACACACACACACACACACACACACACACATTAAGTACACATTTAAGACTTGAGGTGAGTAACAAGTGAGTAACCTGAATTAGAGGAACTCAAAGTTTTAAAAAAAAGACCATTCCTTAATTAATTACACATAAAATCTGTCTGCTGATGTATAAATCTAATTATAAACCTGCATTTCAAGACCAGACCTGCCACAGCATCAAATACACTTTTATACGGAACTTTAAAGGAATAATCCAACATTTTGGCCAACATAACATTTTTCCGACTTCCCCAGACCGAGACACCTCTGTACGTTCAGTTCCTATGGGTAGCATTTCCTGTTAGCTTAGCATAAAGACTTGAAGTCTATGGGAGTTGTTAGCCCAGCCTTTTTTTATTTTATTTTATTTTTTTTTATTCCAAAGCATGTATTTCAAACATGCATGATCCTCTGTGGAAATCAGACAGCTTTAGAGCGGCTGTAAGGTTTATTTTCTCTACTTTGACAGAGCCAGGCTAACGACTCCCATAGACTTCAAGTCTTTATGCTAAGCTAACATCAAAAGCTACCCACAGGAATTGAACCACTGGACGTACAGAGGAGGGAATGGTGTCCAACATCTGGTCTCAGTCTGGGGAAGTCGGGAAAAGAGGATTCCACCCAAAATGTTAACGTATTCCTTTAAACGGACTTGAATGCAGTGATTTTGTTTACAACCGAAGTGGCTGTAAACACTTTAATATCACAGGTAATGTTTATTTTCTTCATTATAATGATATTTGACTTGTGTCGCTCTTGCAGGGTGCACACACTGTGATCCCCGCGTGGCTCGGTCCAGATAAACAGCCTGGACCGGACGCCTCCCTGTTCTCTCTCTCCACTTTACTGCTGGGTGTGTTCAGCTGTCCTCTGATGAAATCACACTATTGGAGACAGGTTCCACAGATTACATCAACACAGCTGAGATGCAGCGTGGGATTACATCAGCGCGGCCTGCAGGGAGTTCTGGGTTCGACTCCAAACCGTTTCCCTCCAAATTCATCGCCTTCTGCTGCGGGCCGCCGGCCGACAGAGCGAGCGGCGAGCCAAACTTGGCAGGACGGACGTGTGCAGATCTGCTCACACTCTGCACTAAACATCAGCTTTGCATCATCATCATCACCAGATACAATTCAATGCAGACGTAATGGAAAGTAATGCAGGGAACAGAACATACACGGTATTCAGATTACAGCTCCATCAAAATATTTGAGGGGAATACGTGGAGAGTACTTAAATAAATTAACTTGATTTACTTAATTAACTCAAATAATTTTTTTTTTTTTTTTCAACTCAACATTGCCATCATTAGGATTGGGGTCTTCAGCTCATGGGAATATCCTGAATCTTATTGGTTCAAGCAGACAAAGGAAACACCACTGGAATGCAAATTTAAAGACTTATGATAATAATAATAATGTGCTACTATGATAATGTAATACTAATAAGCTGAAAGTAAATTACCGGACCCCCTATTAAAAGCTTTAAACAGCTTCCTTGGGGTGACCCTTTTCACACATCCGATTGTGGTAAAAAAAAAAAAAACCTGTTGTATACACCATGTATTGTATTGTATTTCCTGGATGATGTGTGAATAAACTTAACTAAAAAAAAAAAAAAATGCTTTCCAGCCACAAAAAACTCATCAGTATCTAAGGATTCAGAAAAAAAATGCTAAAATAAAAAAAAATTTTAAAAATGTATAATAGATACTCTATCATTTTGTTGCCACCTCGTTAAAATTAACCCACAAAACACGTAAAACAAATGGTTCAAAAAGTAAATCTGCGTCAAATTATAAAATTAACAGATTGGCATTTCATAAGAGGCAGCGCACCAGATTTTATGATATTGCGATTGAGAGTTTAATGGATATAATACAACTACTACTACTACTACTACTACTACTACTACTAATACTAATACTACTACTACTAATAATAATAATAATCTTTATTTGTGAAGCATTTTTCAAAATCCACTTTACAAAGCGCTTCACAAAGGCAGCAAAAAAAAAGAGGTATAAAAACCAATAAAAGACAATAAAAGACTGTTCAAAGTTTGAAACAGTATGTTTAAAAGAAATCGGTGAGGCAGCCGACCTGACTGACATCATCACATCACTTTTCCAAGATGTACTCTGAATGTAGTCTAAGTTACTTTTTTTTCTACAGTTCCTGTAACTGATTCCATAAAGGACAGTGTATTCAGCATCCAGACTTCCTCAAAGTATTCTGCCCAACCCTGAAAGCAGATGAGACATGACAAAATATTATAACTCAAAGACTATCAAAGGCCAGTTTATGATTCTCAGTCCTGGAACAATGAAAACCAACCAGTGGTGATTATCTTTGAATCACTGTCATTCTGACTGTCTGTGCATCCCCCTCAGATTACTGCCTGTGCATCCCAGATTACGCAGCCTGTCGCTCTGTAGGCAGCGGAGCCGGTGACACGGCGAGCTGCGAGGTGCGGCCCGGCAGGCCAAATGATACACCAGATCCCTGAGTCAGCAAGAAAAAGTGAAACTGTGGTGCGATAATGCATTCAGAGTCACGAAACACTGAGCTATTGTTAGTGTCGGTGACTCAGTAGCTGCTTTTGAACACAGTATCCTCAAACCTCTCACAGCAGAAAATATTCGGTGTTACAAGTTCAGAGTTTCTGGCCCGAGCGGGCATGGGAAAGACATTTATGGTAAATATAAACGTGTGTTTTAAAAGGTAGTTGTGGTGGAAACCAATTCCTCTTTCTTGGCCGATTCTGCGGTTCCTCTTTCTGCTTTGACTCTCCTCGCTCACAAGACACACAAATAAAACGACGGTCTAACTTTGGTGACGGCCGCGATGTTTGACGTTGCGGTCGCAGGTCGCACCAAAAAGTCCTCGCGGTTGCATAATCAGCATAACCAGCCGGGCTGTGAAGGCACCGCCAAGCACCACAGCAAGAAGGAGAGGGAGTGGGCTGGAGACACGACCGGAGGAGTGAGGAGATGCGAGGGAAGGGACGGCTGCAGGGAGGGAGGGAGATGAAAAGGGAGTGAAAACAGGGAAGAAGGGAGTCATGTCTCAAAAGCCCCAGTCGAGGAAAAACAGACAACATACTTGTTGGGGTGGGGGGTGCAGGGAGAGAGGGGGCGCCGTGGGCTTTTGCACGGCTGTACGCCTGTCTCTCTCTCTCTCTCTCTCTCTGTCTTCGTCTGTCTGCCTCTCTGCCTGTCTCTCTCTCTCTCTCTCGATGTGTTAAACACATTGCAGGGCTCTGGTGGTTTCTCTCAGGGAGTTTAAAGATAACAAGAGGCTTCACTCTCCTCTCTCTCTCTCTCTCTCGGTCGTCCCGGCAGGCAGCAGCTGCGAGCTGTTGAGAGCGCGGCCAAACTGGAATCGCAGCTCGGAGGATCTCGACTATTTAGCAACCAAACTGAAGGATCTGGCAGGGAAAGTGTTCCCAAACTGGCAACCGGACAACTCGGTTTAACTCACCAGACACACTAAGGATGATTAATCACAGCGAGTATAAACTAAACCTGGGCTCACAAACAAGTCGGAAAGGAGTGGAGGAATAAAAGACCGATGCTTGTTTTTTCCACTGGCACATTTGGCCGGGTCGAGTCGGGCCGTGCCACGTAGATTTGCATTTCCATGACCAGTTTTACGTGCGCCGAGATGTGCCGAGTCGTGCCTGACACGGTCCGTCTTCAGGATGGGGAACAAAGCAACATGAGGGAAAGGCTCGGTAATGAACGCAGCCGCCGAGGTGCTGATTAGTTTGGATGTCGAAAGCTTTGACAGGCACGGCGTTGCATGGCTTCAATCGACAAAACATACTTACAACAGAGATCAAACCTACAAGAAATGTACTTTTTTTCCCACCAGGGTTTTCACAAAATAGAGTCCGGTAAACCTGAGAGGGCTTTGTCATTAACCAGCGGTCAGAGAGAATCTGCCGTACCATGTCAAGTCAAGTCAAGCTTTATTTATATAGCATATACAGAATTAGTAGAATATGCTAAAATAAGATATACTAAGAAAAGAATAATTTCGAGTACGGATGTCGCGATCACACTTTTTTGCCCCTGAGTCCGAGTCCGAGTCCGAGTCCTTTGATTTTGAGTATCTGCCGATGCCAAGTCCCGATCCGATACTTTGGCAATGCAGTAAAAAAAAAAGAAGGAATACATCCAAGTTGTCCCTTAAGGTTATTATTATTATTATCCCTAATTTCGAGTCAAAATTAAATCAAGATAGAAAAGATAAAAAAGATAAAACATGGAGAAACAAAAATTATGTTGGGATAAAACATGCTCATCATGAAGGGAGTCTTCAACAGTGACTTCAAATGGGTAACAGAGGTGGCAGTTCTTACATGGAGGGGTAAACTGTTCCACAGATTTGGGGCGGCCAGCGCAGAAGCCCGATCTGCCCTCGATTTAAGTCTCGATTTAGGGACGTCCAGCAGCAGCAGCTGGTTGGCAGATCTCAGAGCTCCAGCTGGAGTGTGAACGTGAAGCAATTCGCTGAAATAAGTCGGTGCCAGTCCATTAAGGGCAACCACAGCCGATAATCTAACCATGTCTCTAGTATCGTTCGTGTGAAGCAGCCATTTCGAGTCAGCCGTGTTGACTTTTTCAAAATAAAACACTAGTGTGGGACACTGGGCCAGACATGCCGAGTCAAACCGAGTTGAGACAGGTCGGCACACGTTTATGGACAAAGGCTATTTTTCTAGAAGGAAATCACCACAAAAGGTATAACATCACCAAACTGGCAACCCAGCTCAAAACCACATCAGCATCACCAAACAAATAAACGGACACAACAAACAAAATAAGAGACGAAGCGTCCGAGACACAAGGCCAGACGCAGGCAGACATATACCAGCAAACTACTTCTTATTTTTCAGCATATCTATGATTTGTTCTTATTTTGTTTGAACCATGGATTGTTTTCTTATTTTTGCTTTTCTCTTAAGGTAAGAGAAGCTTTTACGAGTGGCTGAGAGCTGAGATAATAAAAAAAACGTTCCCGATTTCACCGTCTACAAATCGCTTCTTCTTAAAATTGAATAATGTTGCAAAAGCATAATCATATTTGAGTAATTATAAGGATTAAATCATTAATATAAGAATATCTGAGTGCATACATTTGACAGTTTGCTGAAATAACAGGAAACAAACCCCATATACCACGTGAGGTTTACGAGCAGCTGCTGCACGTGTCCCTGTGGGTGGCGCTGTGGTGGGCGACACTCATCAGTTTCTACTGCGTGCGCCATACACACATCAAAACCCCCGTCCCGCTGAAGGTGCTACATGATACGTCGCCGCGCCTCTGAACCAACACGGTGCGGTATGTGGCCCGAATCTGAATATTCAAATTTGTTCTTTTTGCAACTTCCAAGAAGCCGGTCTGGCACCCAGCTGTTCAGGCACATTTTTGTGCTGCAGCCTTTCCTCGGCTTCCGGGCGCCGCC
The DNA here is from genome assembly GCF_902150065.1 of Myripristis murdjan. Taxonomy (NCBI): domain Eukaryota; kingdom Metazoa; phylum Chordata; class Actinopteri; order Holocentriformes; family Holocentridae; genus Myripristis; species Myripristis murdjan. The sequence continues at coordinate 3,721,366 of NC_043991.1, read as the reverse complement.
GCTGAGCGTTACAGGGAAAGCAAACGAGACGCAAGGTTTTTCTGGACCGGGCCGCGAACGTTGTCCTCACGCTGATATCTCTTCCCACAGACGCCCGTATGAGAGACAACAGCTCATGTGTGTGTGTGTGTGTGCATGTGTGTATGTGTGTGTGTTATCTTCTTGCAGCATTTAGCTGGGTAGGATGCATCACTCAACACGCTGCAGCACTGTCACTAATGACAGCTTCCTGTCAAAACCTCAAAGCTTATTTCTGCATTAGTGGACACATGAACATCTACTGTTTAAGTTCATCAGTAGATTGTATGTTCTCTTTTGCTGACAGGTTGAAAAAGTAAAAAATAATAATCCTTTGACACAATTGATATTTGCAGCATCTGTGTACTTATTAAGGTAATAGCAATAGCCAGAATATGCATGCTACTTTGCAAATAATACTGATTTCGCTGTGTGCATGCTGTATAGATAATCACAATGTAGGCCATTTACAATAGGAGAGGTCATAAATCAGCATAAGCCAACCGGGAAATGCATTAGAGCCAGGATGGGTATAGCTACTACATCATGGAAGGTAATACTTAAAAAGTCATGCATCATAAAAAAATGGAAATGGTTACTATAACTCTTGTGGTAACCATGGAGCCAGGTAATATTTTAGAAAGTCCACACCGGTAATCTGTCTCATACATATCTGAATCACCCTGGTAAAAACTGCCTGTCGAGTGTTATTGGCCTTTCAGCGTCATATCCACCGCAAACCGTGGCCAGTTATTGATTTAAAGACGCAGAATGCATAAAATCAGATCAAGCATGTGCATGTTAGTGCTCGTTTCTCTGTGTGCAGCTGTGAACTCTGCGCTCCACTCAGCGCTTAGAGAAGTGAAAGTTCACAGACTGGGTGGGAAAAATCCGAGCAGGGAAAATGAACAACACTCCCATCTTTTTTTTTTTTTTTTTTTTTTTTTTTTTTTCTCAACAAGCGCTACAGAGACGCCTTTTAACTTCCTCCCCCCCGTGCAGAGGAGCTGCTCGGCGCACAGCTCTGAGGCGTGAGCGTGGAGCTCAGTGTGAATATTAAAGGGATACTCCACTCAAAATCTGCATGTTTTGTATCATCATTTAACTCCTCCTTTTAGTTTTGCACCTCATGGAGAACGGAGGCTCCGAAAAGTGTTTCTGTTACCGTGGAGTCGAATGGCGACTTTGAAAAGCAGCAGCAAAAAGGAAATTAAAACATGTGTTTCAAATTCTTCAACTTTTCATGCAGCATAATCCCAGTCTTGACTCTACATTCACATATTCAGCATGACCCAAACCGATGGACTTTTGCTAAAAATGTTGCACATTTTTCCAGCGGTTTGACCTTTAACCTAAGGACATTGGTTTGGGGTGTAGTTAACATAAGAATAGAGAGTCAGGACTTGGATTATGGTACACGTTTGAGAATTTTAAGCAGATGTTAAAAAAAAAAAAAATCCTTTTTTCTGCTGTTTTTTTGAAGTCGACAAACCACATTATTCCAACAGAAACTGCTATATCTTTTGTTCTCCATGAGGCATGTGGTTAAAACTTCTTTGCTAGACATTGTTAGACACTTTGGGGTGAGTAAATGATAAAAATATATGTACCATGGGTAAATCATTCCTTTAAAACAAGAGCATTGTTGTCTAATTGTTTCATAGTGGAACAACAACAGCAACAAAAACCTGATATTCTCAAAGCGGTGGAACATTTAGGGAGTTGTTATGCTTTCCCTTCGGTGCCGTTTAAGCAGGAAAGAAATCTGAACATGAAACTTGAAACAAACAAAATCGGACTGTTTTCCTGCATGAACGCGGATGCAATCTGAATTTTGAGCGTATGGATGGAATGCGGGGAGGAGAAACCAGACTTTCGCTCTTCGCCACACAGATGTTTCAAGTAGCCCTTCCTCCGCACGGTGTCAAAGTTCACCTGAGGAAACATAAAGCAGTCATCCTAAAGAGAGAGACGGCGAGTGTCTTTATGCACTGGGCATTTCGCTCTGATTTAATGAGAAAGAATGACGGGGTTTCTTCTACTCCCTGCTCAAATGTTCCTGTGTTGCTGTACAGTATTTCCAGCATCACTCACAATGTGTGTAATGAATGTTGGAGGCAAATCTGTCCATCAATCAAAACTCAATACTGGGACCAACAAGCATTGCGCTGGGCTTTCCCAGTTACCCAGGAAGGCAGGGGTCCTGAGAAGCATCCCGCGCTCATATTTGGGGTAGCGGTGTTATCTCCATGGTGACAGTCGCTGATTGTGCGCATGGCGGAGCTCCTCGGATACATGGAGGGGCTATAAAAGCGTCAAAGGAACACAAATAATGAGTAGTAAAATTATTTCAAAGCAAAGAATGTACTACCAGGCTCCACAACAATCATGTTAAGGCTAATTTTGAGCCTCCTATCCTCTCCTTCTTCTTGCTCGGCCTTCTGAAGTTGGCGTTTTGTGATTAAATGCCACATATTTATCGAGCGACGCCTCGACCCTTTCAGGAGGCTCCTACAGATTTATATACTGGCACTTTCCCATCAGCCATATGCAGCTGCCATGACCTGCAGCGACACTGATGTGAAAATTAGGGTGAAGGTATAAGACAGGCACTATTGTTTTTGTGGCAAATGCTACTCATCTATATGACGGCGTGTCAGGGCCATTTTAGGGAGAAAAAAAAAATTTCTCTGGCATTAAAGTGGTAAATCTTTGAGAGGAAACTCAAATTTATGAGAAAAATTGTTTTTTTTAAGAAGGAAAGGACATGTGCTTCCTTCACAAAAAAATATTTTAAGTTTTCTCAGATTTTTCTACTTTTTTCCGCATAAATTTGTGAGTCTTCTCTCATAAATTTGTGAATTTATTTAATTTGATCTCGAAAATTCTGAGGTTTATTTCTTCAATTTTTACCGCCCATAGCCCATCTACATCATGTTTTTTTCCCTCTACAATGGCCCTAACACACCGTCATAAACCTAACACTTGGATGAAGTAAAGAAAACAAAACAAAAAAAAAACAAAAAAAAACAAACAAAGAATTATTAGTAGCCACTATTTAGTTTATGCCCTTGCAGTTCACAGTCTAAATCGGTGGCTACATTCGATAGTGTTTTTTAAAAAATGTTTTAAATCATCATTAACTATTATAATCCACATGCAAAGGGGTTGTTCTTTATTCTTGGTTTCATAAATTACAGGTCAAAGACACAAAGCGTGGCCGTATGTCTGAGGGGTTTCCCCATGATGAGCAATAACGACATATTTAAACGTCCACATAGCTCAATAACCCTCAATGTCTTATTTTCAGTCCCAGACTACACATGTTGAAGAGCCATAGCTATATTAAACCCCAAATTGTGGCTTTTGATATGTCTCTGTGTGGTTTAGGGTTTTTCGGAGACAGGCTTGAGCCCTGAGGAGGTCACAGCTCGATCAAAACGCCTCCCGAAACGAGACTTCAGCGGCCGACGTTTTCCGGACTTCCCGTGTTTGACGAAGGGCTTGAATGATTTACTGCGCGGTAATAGGTTAACACTCTAAAGTGGGATCAATTCTGCGTGGTCGGCTTGGGTTGGAAAACATCGCTTTAAGAATGTGGCTTCCTTTGGTTCCTGAGTGAAACAGCTTGAAAGTCACTGAGCTAATCTATCTGCAGGCCTGTAAATGACTTTCACACTCCACCACGGCATCAAAGCCCCCCCGAGGTCAGTGGCAGTGGGTGGTAGGTAATCAATTATCTCTGTGCTGCTCTCTGACACACACACACACACACACACACCATTTGAACCGCAGATTAGCGTTGGCATGTCTCTGTGTATTTAATTAGGGCACATCAAAGGACGTTTTTCACTATCTTTGGAGGAAACCTTCCCAGTGAGCTACAGGGGAATGTGAAGAGATGCTCTGAGTAAAGTAAAACAGATGACCAACAACAAATAAAGTGTCAAGGTTTTTTCCATTTTATTTTTTTTTTTTCCCAAGGCCATAAGACTCACCAAATAAAGGCTGATGTCATCTGATCTACAGTTTTAAAGAGCAATTAGTTCAGGGAGTAAAAGAGCAACGAGAGAAAGACTTTGCCATCTTTGGAGATCTAACATTGTTTGAGCGTGTGTGTGTGTGTGTGTGTGTGTGTGTTGGGGTGGGGTGTGGGATGTGTGTGTGTGGGGGGGTAAAGCAAGACAGTTAAAGTCAAGGGAATGAGTCAGTAATTTGTACTCCAGATACCTGAAACCTGATACAAAATTGTAAACCACTATTATTTATCGGACACAATTCACTTTTATGGTGTTTTGTGTAGAAAGAGATTGAAGCCACACTGAAATATAGATATGGAGCAATCAAACCATTGATTGGTTCAATAGACTCAACACAAATTATATTTCATTTTGGTTCGATTTCTGCACTGTTGTGATTGAAATGCAGTGAAGAAGACTACCATGGAATTTGGACAAATGCAAAGATGTGCTTGGCATGTAGTTTGTCATGTTTAAAGCGTCGCAGTGGAAAACAATACAGCTGAGTGGATCGCATTTCAGAGTGTCCCTGTATTTCAGGATGGCATGAAGCATGTAAATGTAAAACAATCTGGAAATCACTATCAATTAAATGGAAATCACTGGTTGCTATGACAATTATAGGGGAGATAGGGGACATCCTTGTTTTATACCCCTGCTTTACCCTTAACTGTTGGAAGCAATACAATAACTGAACAAGTTAATCCCCGAATATTAATTTCTTGAGCATTGAAAACCGTTCAATGTTCCTGTGTGAGGAGCCTTTTCAGCATCAAATCGGACATGAACCTCTGGGAAATCAGGAGGCTGACGGAAAGGTTATAAAAGTCAGAGGCTTCCCAGTATTTGAAAAAGAGCAAAGCCTGTGGGGGAGGGTGGGTGGGAGGGGGGGTCAGTTAAAGCACAACAACTGCAATGTTGCCTGATGCAGAACTGAAATCAACAAGTCAGCAATATATCCACTAAAACCATCAGATATAATGTGTGGACAGTTCATTGTTGTAAAGATGATCCCTGAAAGATCATATTAAATTAAAGCAACCCTATCGTGAGCTGCGGAGATCCAACACTATCCATTATGACAGTGTAATCCTGAATACAACAGCAGCAGCAAGTCACAATCTGTATTAAATATGAAGGGAAAACCTGTGCATTATGAAATTAGGTGCTCACATAATCAATAACAGCACAGGTAACACCTTTCACTCCTGCACCAGCTCCTTGACAGCAGTGGAGCTAGTCCATCTGCAGGATTAATCCCACTAAATGCACCAGTTCTGCTGTTGACTAAACACGTCCAGAACTGTTTTCACTTCCATTGCCAGAGTGGTATTACTTGGTAATAAAGCCAACCAACTTGCAAATGAACCTAAGCCTGTTACCAGTGTGTTAATGACAATAGGTGCTTAGATGAGGCAGAAAAGGTCCATAAATGTCAAGGATTTCCTGGTTAGGCGCTAACCAGCCGCGTCACACTGAATGCTCCCCACCTCTGCTGAGAATAAATCATCCTGTTAGTGCAAAGCAGCCATTTGTCCATGCAGCACAAGCCATTAAGAGACTCACATTAGTTTGTATTGGATCAGTGTCTCCTCCGCCCAAGTCAGCAGCTGAAGTTTTCCCACGTTTTGTCCGTAGTGACAAGTGAACGTGCCAAGTGGACCTACTTCACTAACTCGAGCTTTTTAATCACATTAAAACCATAATCTGGTGGGACAAAGTGCCCCTGGTCAATCTGACAAGCACAATCCAACACTGAGGGTGACAGGAATAACATTTATCTTTAATCTGAACTTCAAAAGATTAGTCAACTCTCTGTGATGAAAATGGTTCAATATCATGTCTCAAGTTAGCGAGGGATCCACTCTCATAAACAAGGGATATCACTTCAAAATAATCACTTGAGTGTAGCTGGACACAGCGCTGATGCTGCGTAAAGACATGGTGATGAATGATTTGTTTGCAGTGGATTTCTTCCATGTCCAACAGATGTCACAGGTTGACAGGCAAATAGGATAATCGGCTGCTTTGGCTTAGCCTATTTCCTGTGTAACTTTTGGGACAGCAACAGCAAATGAAGGATATTCGGTCCTTGAAGCTGCGGCTTTGACAAAAACTAGACAAAATATAGCAGTTTCTCAGTTGTTTTTTTTTTTTTTTTTTTTTTTTTTTTTTTTGGTTTAATCCACACTGCAGGTGAGATTAACACTACCAATCTGCAAAAAAACTGACTCTAACTTCCAACACATCTGTATTTTCTCACCTGGTTTGGCTCCGAGGGCCATGCCTCCCTGTAAATTTAACCATAACTGCCTTAAGAGAGTTTGTAAGAGGTTAAATGAATGCAGGAGTTTGTTGCTGAATTTGGATCCAATTAAGGCACAGCACAGTGCATTGAACCCACAACCGAGTCATGTGCTTTGGGAGGAGGCCAACACTACCAGAGATGTTTAAAGTCTATTAAAATGCAGCTGGCAAGTAAAGGCAGTGCTGTTCTTTAGGAAGGGGCTGCAGCGCGTCCCTATGGATGATGATAACTGATAATGGGTGATGGATTTTTTTTCCCCTGTTACAAACGTTAGAGCAGGGTTCAAATTTGGGAAACAGATGGAGAGAGAGGTACAGAGACTCCCATGAACACACACACACACACACACACACACACACACACACACACACAACAAAACGAAGAAAAAAAATCCAAATTCCAAACACATTCCCTGAATGCAGATCAGCGTGGAAAATCAAGACAGATGTCAATTTTTGTTCCTCCCAGACCCGAGCGCGCCGCTGCTTGTGTTTTTTCCGGTCGCTTCCTTCCACAAATATTGTTGCAGCCCCAGAGTTTGATAAAGATCCCAGCTCTGGAGCAACACGTCCCTCATTCCGGCGGAGCCTCTGTTCCGCGGCTCTATAGGCGCACAAACCGAGCGCCTTCCTGTCCAAGTAACGGTGCGCACGGCGGATCCAGGCATCTGCTAATGCCATCACAACCTTTATCTGCTCCCAAACTCCCCTCGCCGCGTCTACGTGGCAGGTATAGTTTGATTATGTAAAAAAAAAAAAAAAAAAAAAATCCCCCCTTTGGAGCACACCTAAGAAAACAAGCTCGAGTTTTAAAAGAAAAAAAAAAACTTAACAGGGCTATTTTCTGTGCATCAAGTGCGTCAAGTGTGCGTCAGGAATGTTTAAGGATTCATGGAGTGAGGGAGAGGAGTCGTGGTGTACTTACAGTGTGTCTGTCTGTCCGGTGAGGGCGGCAGGAAGGTGCTGTAGCTTACTCCCAGACTGGTTCCTGGATGTCCAACTTGACTTGAATTCAGAGAGAAATTCCTCCGGCGGAGAGCTCCTTGAGACGGTGCCTGCGCGGCGCTGCTGTCAGAGGCGCATCGGGGTGTTTTCAGGCTCCAAATCCGCTGCACTGACACGTAACTCTTTCATTTTACGTCCGTGAAGAAAAGCACAACCTTTCGTCCGCTTTTATCACCAAAGTGAAGTTTTTTTCTCCCCCCCTCGGATGGAGCAGCCTTGAAGTCTGTCGGTCACCGTGCCTCTCTGCGCTGGCGCGGCGCTCCGCTCTCTCTCTCTCTCTCTCTCTCTCCCTCTGCCACACACTACACAGGAGAGGACCTTTGTCTGCACGACGTCACACACACACACACACACACACACACACACACACACACACACACACACACACACACACACACGCTGCAAAAAGTAAGCACTTGAACAACTTTATTTAGTCTACAGTTGAGGCTGCCAGAGCTGTTTTGCATAAAATTAGTGGAAAATTCCTGCCGCCGCGGTGACATCACCTTCACTTCTTTCCAACGCAAATCAACTCGCCTCGCCTCTTGTGTTGGATCAGCTGACATCAGCCTCACACCCGTGGAGGATCTGCCTAATTTCAAGATAATCCCACCTATGTGAGACTGCAGGCTGTGTGAAGTAATCTCACCCCATTGATAGGCAGATTCTTCAAACTTTCTTTCTTCCTTTTTTTTTTCTTTTTTCTTTCTTTTGTACAATAATACCTTGATAGGTTGGTGTATTGAGGCCTTTGTAGGGAGAAAAAAAATTATGGGGCCGAGGTCATATTTTCAGAAAAAAAAAACTCATAATTTCTGAGATTAAAGTCAAAAATTCACAAGAAAAGATATAATAAAGTGGTAAATTTGAAAAAAAAACAAACAAACAAACAAACACAAATTTATGAGAAAAAAAGAAAATTCTAAGATTATAAAGTTACAAATTTGCGAGAAAAACCTCAGAAATTCTGAGATTAAAGTTGTAAATTTACAAGAAAAAAACTAAAAAAGATAATTAGCAAAAAAAACTAGAAATTTCTGAGATAAAAAGTCACAAATTTAGCCTATATAAAAAAAACCCTCTGAAAAATATTTTCTTATGCTGTCAGACTTACCAAGAAGTAAATCCTGGTGATTTTAGCCCAGAATCACCAGATTATCATCAGCATCCGGACCCTGAAGAAGTCAAAGTGAAGCCACGAGGTTCTTTGACCAAAAAGTCAAAGAAAAACTATTTTGCTGAGTTTTTCGCTCGCAAATTTGTGTCTTTATCATGTAAAAGTTTTCAGGGGTTTTTATTTATTTATTTTTTAATTTTGTACTTTTATTATTTATTTTCTCCTAAATTTACCACTTTTATCTTGGAAATTCAGATTTTTTTTTTCATAATAATACCCCCAAGCACATTCTCCAGCACCATATTTTTTTCCTCCCTATAACTGCACTAATACTCCGTTGTATTTTTTAAGACTCAAAACCCAGAGCAAATGATTTTTCTTGAGCTTGACATTTCTTGTAGTGCACACAGTTGAGAGTTGTTCGTTTTTCCCTCAGTGCGTAATTGGAAACACATTTTTTTTTTCTTTCAGTAACTTGTTAAGGAGGAGAGAGGAGAGAGACAGGAAGGGAGAGACGGGTGGAGGGGAAGGAAAGAGAGAGTAAGAGAGAAAAAGATAGAGGGACTCAAAGACATATTGTGTTCCTAACCAATTAACCTTCCACATAATATATTGGAAATATTTCCTCCTGTCTGCCAGCGCTGCCGTCCAAGTGAAATGAAAACCCTCGCCATATGAAGTTCTCCTGGGTTATGGGAAAGTATTTGGTAGGGACAGTTGTGTCTGCCAGCTTCACACCATCTGTGAACACTTAGCGAGGTGTTTGTAGTAAACCAACCACCATGGCTGCAGGAACCGAGTGTTAAAGCTCTGATATATGGGTGCAGCTTTAAAGCAATGTGGCTCACCAGCTCCTGCAAGAGTTATAATAATCTTACAATAATGTTTTCTCATAATAAACTCGTTCCAATATTGAGTTATAAAATAAAAATATGCCAGCAACATTGATTTTACATGGCATTTGCCAGTACCCGTCTCAAAGGCAAAACCGCCTCCATCGCTTTAAAACATCACCCGTACAGCAGCACCTGCATGGTGTGTGGAAAGACACCAGCTCTATCAGATACTGTACTTACAGTTTTGAGATAAGCTACTTGGACTTTTCCATTTTGTGAGACTCTCTGCTCTACATTATCTGAGTTACTTTGCAGAAGAAGCTTTTCCAAGTAAAAGATCAGATGTGCTGCATCGTTGGAGGGTAACAGGATGTGGAGCAGTTAGAGCAGCAACTTTAAAGCACTTCTTACAAGTTAATGCAGCGATAATTTATTTTTCTGAAAAGAACCACAATGATTTTCACACTGAGGTACATTTTATTCATAATAATTCATTCATAATTCATGATATCAATCTAAGTGCACAGTCTGCAGAGCATGGCACAAGTGCATTTAGGGCGTGTCAAAGTCCACTTTAGCTATTTAGACAGCAAAAAAAAAAAAAAAAAAAGTCTGTTTGCTCCAGGCTCCTGGTTCTAAAGGCTTGTCCTGAGTCTCTTCATGAATCCTGGCTGTGTTTTGGGCGTAACATGCAGTGAACCAATCAGAGGCCGTCTCCCGTCCCCTCTAACAGCCAGGTGTGTCTCACCTTGGTGGGCTGCTGTTCTGATGGAGGATTCTCCAGGTAAGAAGGAAGGAGACGGAGTGAAAGCTCCCGAGCAGATCAGGACTCCATCTGAGCTCCCTGAGGTGAAGCAGCGTCCCTGCCCTGTGTGTGGGACAAGCAGAGCGGACGCTCGCCGGCGCCCCCTATGGAGGCCACCATTACTGTCTGGATAATGAGCTTCAGACAGCAGAGAAACCTGCAGCACTGACCTCAGAGCTGCTGTTTGCTGCTCAGTCACTTTTTGCTGCCTCCAGACAGCAACACTGCAGCTGAAGACACTTGAGTCGTGTTTGGAGCCACTTTTTAAAGTTAAATTATGAGTTAAGGACTTTTATTTTTAATGGGCTGTTTGTCCATTATGGTATTGTTACTTTTACCAAGGGATTTGGGCCTGTTTCTCAAGACTGTTGTCTAATGCACAGGCAGACAGACAGCAATCTTCAGAAAAACCCAAATGGCTCCTCTGACAGCTATAGAGCATTATGTGTCTAGTCGCTCACCACCCAAATTGATCCTTCCAGTTATAATTAATCCCATTAAAGCTGCACACAAACTTTCCCTTCTTCACAGGGAGCAGAAAGCTGCACGTTCTCTGGACATTTAACGATGTAAAGTCCTGTTGCAGAGCCGCTTGCGTCACCTGACAGAGTCGAGGACAGGACAGGAAGGAGAGGAACCGCACGGATCGCAGCTGAGGGGAACTCTGTTTGCTTTGAGTGAATTGTCAAAATTCTTGGGAAAACCAGCTATGCAACATTTGTACTCGTATTGTGATAGAGGCTCTTCTATTTTATACAAGTGTAACAGACCACATTCAAACCGTGGTTTCCCACAGTTGACAGCAAACGTCTGCTAACTGACCGAAGGTGAAACCTGCCGGCTGTTCAGAGGAGACGCACAGACCTTCAGTCCTTAAAATCCTAACAGACAGGGCGCATTACACTAACTGTTTCTGTATATTTATTTTTATGATGACTGAAAAGAAAGAAAAAAAACAACAAACTTTCAGGAACACACAGGCTCTCGCTGTAAGCTGCAAAAACAGCAAAGAAGAAAGCCACAGAAATCACCGCTGTGCAACAAGTCTGCACACTCAATGCAAACTAACAATAATAATAAACTTTTTTAATCTTATTATTTACCATTCAATAAGGACATGGGCTTTAATATGCATGCGATTAAATTATTTACAGGAAAGTAAAAAATAAAAGAATCCTTAATCTTTTGCAAACACTTTGCTGCAAATGAAGATATTAAAGATGCATTCACCTCATAAATCACAGCACTTGGTATCAGACTGAAACCAAATGTTTTTTTGTTTTTTTTTTACACGCTGTTTTACTTTCAAATTTCTACACGTCAGTAAATAACCGTTCTTGTTTCAGTTTTAAATACATTTAAAGCCTCCAAGTTCTCTACAACTTGTCAACCGTAAAATACCTTTCTAAAAAAAAAAAAAAAAAAAAAAAAAATACTGTGCTATTGGGGTCTGTGATGTAGGTTTTGGTCAGTTTAGTTCAATTTTTAAATTTTGGATTGAAATTTTCTAATTAGAACTGTCCTAAACCTATGTTAACTTAAAGTTTGATATCACTTTAATATTAAATTCTACTTCTGTGGCAAACAGCTCTGTGGACTCTAATATCAAAGTGGCATAAAATAAAGGATTTGCACGTTCAAACCTCAGTGGCCTCACTAGATTTTGGAGATAGATGCAGTCGGTTTCAGAGCAGCAGTGCAGGACAAACACTCGGCTGCCTCCTCAGTGTTCCTGTTCTGGACATGCAGAGCACCCGTCCCATGCAGCATCCAGCTCAGTTTAATTAGGAGTGCCATAAGGGTTTGAGCGAGCGCCGTCCGCCGAGAGTCATCTGGACGTGTTGCGCCCGCAGGCCGGCGCCCCATCTGTGAACGTTTAGAGAGGTGTTTGTCGTAAACAAACCACCGGAGCGGCAGGAATGAAGGAGAAGAGCGCAGAATAGAAACCGAGGCCTCGTATTGTTGTGCAGTTAAACTCACTGGAGGCGTAAACCTGCTATTATCACCTCGGCCGGTTCAGTTTGTTCATGTCATAGCTTATATTGTAATCATCACATTTCCCATATCGAGGCCTGTGCCCGACTCAAAATTTCCGGCGTTGACTCAGAGTCGCTGTTTTGCTTCGATGAATCCGCCTCTCTTTCCTTTCCGTTTCCTTTCCAGCGCTGCTCGTTCCTCCTGCAGCAGCTCAGTGAGCAGCAGTCCACTGTCCTCTGCAAGTCTCCACTTAATTAACCCAATTAACTGCACATCTGACACACAGGTCACACCAAACCTGAAGTGCAGTGTCGTGCAAAGTCGGTGCCAAGACACAAACGATAAGGCAACGCAAAATTTGTATCATTTATGTGAGTCGAAATTTTTCAAAGAGCAAAAAAAAATAATTCACAAAACATGAAAATTCCCATTGCTTTTACTCTCAACACACCATAAAAGAGTAATAATAATAACAGGATATTTGTACATTCCTTATTGTTATATTTGTCCAGTGCATTTTCAAAGTAATATTCCTTTTTTAAATGAGGCGGAACTGAAACCGCTCAACACATTCATCCCTCCGTCTATCGCTACACACCGCTTAGTGAAACTTCTCCTAAAACCACTCTCGTTTGTCTTTTTTAATTTCCAAGACGTGTATTTCAAATCCACATGATCCGCTGTGTCAATGAAACAGCCTCAGAGCTGCTGTAAGGTTGATTTATTCTACTTTGACAGAGCCAGGCTAACGACTCCTATCCGCTTTAAGTCTTTATGCTAAGCTAATGCTACCCATAGGAACTGAACCAGTGGACGCACAGAGGTGAAAAGTGTCCTACATCTTATCTCAGTCTGAGGAAGTCAAGAAAAAGGGTCTTTTGCCGCAAATGTTGGTGCATTCTTTTAATAAAATGTGTCTTGTTTTATTGTGATATTGCAATGCCCTGCAAGTAGCATTATCACAAAAAATAAATAAATACGACTCCTCAACTCTGCCTTATCAACCTCTGGCGGTCCATTTCTGATGATTTGTCATGTTTGCTTTCATAGCACCAGTCCGCTGCCATTTTAGCACGGACATATTTAAACCCATAAATATAGAATTAATCAGATAAACTGGGGGCATCAAATGGTGCAGGTGAACAAACAAGCAGGGAGAAGTTTGAGCTTGTAGCAGCAACAGAAAACTGGTCAAACAAAAGGAAATTTCTTGGCTTGCAAAGAGACATTATGGCTTCATTTATGCCAAGAAAGGAAAGTCATTTTACATTGATTAGTCATTTTAAAAGATGCCAAAGTAATTTTAGACGTCTGGTCTCAAAATTGAGCAGAATCGGGGTCAGACTACATGTTTCTGTGCAGGTTAAACGGGTTAAACCTGTGCGCTGACGTCTGCGGTACATATATTTTGCATGTCATACAGCTAATGCCTTGTTTAAACATGTACTCATATATTTACTTTTTGAACATGGCCAATAGATCCTGATCTACATGAGAGCTAAGATGCAGACATGATACTGAATTCACATCTGGTGCCGAGTGAGCAGGTGGCTTATCGTGTTTATTAAATTCTGTCATTTGAAATAATGATGACAGTGATAATATCTGATCTGGTCTGGAGTCGGTGTTATTGAGGAATGAGACGCATTTTTGTGCAAAAAGTTAAATGATGCCTCTGGGGCTCCTTTGCACATGATAACGCCACAAACACAACTTTCATCTCAGGTTTCTGGCTTGGAAAGAGGGTGTAACCTGCTAAAAAAAATATTGATGGGACTTTCCTAGACAATTGGAATGTCATGAAGGAAATTTAACTCTGAAATTTAATTTTATCCTGTTGTAAATTGTGAGGGAAACCTGACAAATACAGTGTTTCCTGGCACTGGTCTTAGTCCACGGCGGTTCATATCAATCTCCCCATCGATCTCAGTTATTAATATCCCACTTGCATGCAGAAAATTATTAGGATTACAATGGAAACAAAGCTCACGCAGGTTGTCAAAACTGGTTTACTTGAAGTGTATCTGCCATATTATAATAACAGCATGGTGGTGTCGTGTTAAGGGAGCAACAAAGTCCTGGTAAAGAGTTTGATGAGGTGGTGGATGGTTCAGTCAACACTCAAAATTTTGTACCGGACCTAAAGCTTGATAAAATTATATTTTAATAGCTCCCAATAAGTCCCATCAATATTTACTGGCATAAACCAACGTCTTCCAAAGTTCAAATTTCAGGTTTTTGGAGTCACAGTTTGGTTTCTGCTAAGCCGACTCCAGTTCAAATCCAAGTTAGAGCGTTGTTCGTTTTTAGGTAGCAAATTTTAGCTAATATTAGCGAGCGTTCACTAATATTAATTACCAAGCATTGGCTAACGTTTCGTAACCTTAAACGTGACCTTCTCCTAACCATAATCATTACGGCAAACCTTCCTTTACCTTAACAATAACCTTTTCCTAACCTTAACCAACTATTTTTAGTGGTTAGCGAGCTAGCTAGCATGCTAACATTTGCTGGCGATTGTTAGCCTTCTCGTTAGCTTAATGAACATTAGCTCACTGTTAGCTCACTCAGGAAATGCTCCTTTGGCTTGTTTGTGTTTGTAAGAAATGTTTTTGTATGTTATGAGAAAAATAACGTCTAAAATAATAATCGATCCAAATAATAATCAAAAGTTGGTATTTAGATTAGATTAGATTAGATTAGATTAGATTAGACAAAACTTTATTGATCCCTTTGAGCAGGTTCCCTCAGGGAAATTGTGGATCCAGCAGCATTACAGTACAATTAAAAACAGAAAGACAGCACACAAGAAAATAAAGATAAGAAGTAAAATAAACTATAAATAAAGTAATAATAAAGTCGAAAATAAATAAATAAAGTGTGTATTTTGACATAAATACTGGCATTGAAATTTACATTAAATTAAAGATTATGTGTGTTATTGCACTTGGACATGAATACTAAAAGTGTTTATTGCACATTAACATGAGTACTGAAAGTGTTATTGCACATTGTAACTGTTTATCTTTGTGTTATGGCTTGATTTCCTGCTCTACTCTGCTGCTGTTTGATGGCATGGGAGACAAAGGAGTTCTTTAGTCTGTTTGTTCTGCATTTGAGGATGCACATATTCAAAACCTGCGTCACCGCTCTTTAATGTACAGCGCAAGACGAAGCGAAAGTGCTGCTTTTATCTAATACAAACTTCACGTGATAACATTAATAGTCTTTAGCAGGCACGCCGCCTCGCTTCACTTAACATTTGCCCACACAGATAAGGGAGGCTTGACCTTTCCGATGTGAGCGCACAAAAGGTAAACTCTCGCCGCAGCTCCCTCTACCAAATTATCTAAACGTACCTGCTGTGGCAGTGAGTTACACGCCCGCTTTGTTTATCGAGAGGAAAGCATCTGCACCGAGCAGGCGGGACGGTCGCCACCAGGGTTGCCAGATCTGTGAGACAAAAGCAGCCAAACAGCAACTCAAAACCAGCCCAAAACCCGCCCAACCGGGTATAAAAACGGCCCAAAAATCAGCCCAATACCAGAACTCAAAATATGCCCATAAAAATCCATATATGTTGCTTTTGAAGTCCAACAGCATTGCTATAATTGCAAAATGCACTATAATATCTATAAAATAACATCATAAACATTAAAGGCAATTTCCCAGGCAAAGGCAATTGAAAATCATTTCAGCTCACCTGTTAAACTGCTGGCTGTCTCCAACATCAAAAAGAACGGGAAAAAACTCCATGAACTTGAACTATTTACAGCGTTGTCCAGTTTCTTTTTAGACATGTTGAGATGCCTCGCCCTGGTCCCTGTCATACAGAACTGTATTGAACAAGGCAGGGGCGCCGCCAGGAATTTTGGGCCCCATGAAAAAAAAAAAAAAAAAAAAAAAAAAAATATATATATATATATATATATATATATTTACTCGATGATGGTTTAATAATTTTATATTAGTTTTTACCTATTTTTGGGGGCCCCTGTCAGGCAAGGGCCCTTGGAATTGTCCTAACTTTTCCCCCATATACGGCAACCCTGGAACAAGGCCAGCTTCTCTCTGGTGGGCTCAAAGTCGTGGCAGCAGGTTTCATTAGTCATTCAAAATATGAATCTTTATTCACAGGCATTATTCATCATCTGTATGCCACGGGTCTGCCCAAGCCCAACCCGTGGACAAAATTTGTTACCCGCGGCAACACTTAAAAAGTAGCCCAATTTGGCAGAAAAAACGCGGACTTGGCAACCCTGGTCGCCACGAGTCGGCTCGAAAGGTCCAAACACCGTCGAGAGAGAGAACAGAGAGGTTGAACAAAGAAGAGGAGGAGGAGGAGGAGGAGAGGGAAACGTCTGCCGTCCAGCTTGTGAAGAGCGATGATGGTCGAGACAAGCGAAGGCAGGCATCGGGGGAATAAAAGAAGAATTTAATGCGAAACAGAGGAAATAAAACAGCGTATTAACAGCTGTAGTCTGGAGAGCTGAGTTATGTCACACGTGGACGAGTGTGAAAAGAGCGGCTCGGCTGATTTACATACTAAGCGGCTTTTCTACAAACCAGCAGAACAACACTGAGCCTGGACTCGGGCCTCGAAATGCCTCGCTCAAACACACCAAACCTCAGGCTGCTCTCGCCAAAGCCACACTCCTCATTGAGAAAGTAGGAAACAAAACATCTCTGAGGCCGTTTGAAGATAAAAAAAAAAAATCACATCTATCATTTACTGAAGCCTAATAAACAGGAACTTTGAGCCACAAATGGTTGGTCCTGAGGGTCAGGCTCATGATGTCATACACAACCCCGAATTAAAGTTTATTAGATAATACGAGGTTTCTGTTCCCCTGCATTGTTTGGGGGCCTACGCAATAACATGGATGTTGTGCAAATGTTGAAAGAAAAGATTTCCTGCCTCAAAAAAAAAAAAAAGAAAAAGAAAAAGAAAAACACTTTACCCGCTGAATGATAAATTAAGTTTTAGCCAAACCTGACCTCTAACGCTCAGCTCCATGACGGATGATCCCTCCTCTATTTTTGCGTCTTCACTCCTCTTCTCCCCTCCTCGTGTGTCTGTTGTTTTGATCCTAGAACTAAGGGATTTTATTGTGGCGAATACTATCTGATGGTCTAAATTACACAGAGCAGATGCAAGGCAGGGACGGTCAGACTGTCTCTCTCTCTCTACCTGTCTCACTGAGCTGCCGTCAGACCCGGAGACAGGTGTAGGACGGAGGTGACGGCGTGCACGTGGTGGCTTCCTTGCCCTCGGTGGTGAGACGTGGTTCCTCCTCATTGCCGATGACTCCATCACATGATGACTTAGTGTTCCTCAGGTAATGGACTCCCATATAGCGCTTTACAGCCTCCCCTGCAATTACTGGGTCCTAAAAAAACGTCATTACCGGGCTGTCATTGTAAACAAACAAAAAAAGTAAAATGAAAAAAACCTCCATGTCTGGCTAAATTAAGGTTAATTCAATAACATTAGGAGATAAAGTAAGGAAGTTTGATGATGGCAACATCCTCTGCAGTCACTAATGCCTCGGCTCCATTAGGCATTGATACACAATGAACGCATTACATTTCCACATACCCAGATGTAATTAAGAGCTGAATGGTCGGGGCAAAAAAAACAACAACAAAAAAAAAAAATCGGGGTCGATAATGGGTCACAACAAAAATGGGTTCGGAGGAAATCTCCCGACGCGAGCGGACCTGCACGAGTTTGGCGCGGTAGCTGTGTTTGTTGGCCGCGAGCCACTCCTCCTTGTTGTTTCCAATCAGATTTAAATAGTTTGACCATGAATATTCCTCCTCTGCTGCATCCGTGATGGAGGATAATCGCCGACAGCGTGACAAAACAAAACCAACACAGCTGTAAGCCACAGAGCAGAGAACACAGCAACACTGCGCAGATATACATTCGAGCATGGTAACAATAATAAGATGTTATGAGTGTTTCCCAAAGGCTGAAGAAATGTAGCTGGGGTGACGAGTCGGGGTTTATTTGCAATATATCACGGCATGTCAGTCATGGATTAAAAATTAAGTAATTCTTATACGCAGCATTGGGTCAAATAAAAGCTAAAGTATGCTTGTCTTTACACTGAAGTGTTGGATGGGTTTATAAAAATATCCAGTAAATTAAAGGTATCAATTACTGGATGGGTTTGCGTAAAACTTGGTTGGAAGGTCGGTCATGAGCTCACCAGAGAGATGGATGGATGGATGGAGATTCTCTTGTTTGGTGGGCGTGTCAGAGGTGTCATCCAATCAACGGCGACGTGTATCTAAACCCCAAGGCAGTGAGCAACAGGGTTTTCAACACACAACCTCTTACATTTGAATAAACGTTTTGTTGGGGCTGAACGCCGCCCTGGTGGAGAGGTTGGCCACAGCTTAAGGCGGCACTGACCTTCAAACCTGATTGGCTGAGAGGAGCATCTCCCATGACAACCGCATTGCCTAAAGGGGCGGAGCTTAGCGCAAACAGGGTCATAACATCCAGCTGGAGGTCTGAGCTCCACTGGGTTCCTTCATGTTTAAGACAATATAGTCAACAAGTCCTCCAACTAACACGACCTCATAGGTTGTTGGTTCCTGCCGTCTAATACGACCCACTGGGGCGTTTCCTAAATTAGCGCCCCCTACTGGTGACAGGAGAGGCGCCACAAGCCGTGGTGCGCGTGCCTCAAAATGGACACAGTTTGGTTCAGTTCAGGCACCCAAAAAAAACCTGGTTAATGTTGGGGTAAGGTTGAGGTTATGGTTTGTCGTCATGGTGACAATAATAAAGAAACAGAAACAAACCAAACAAAAACACCCGGAATGAACACTGGTCTCATGTGGGAACTGAACTGCAGTCTCCAGGTTGGGATTCCTCTGTAGGGATTCTGGGTTTTTGGGGGGGTTTTTTTTGCCCGCGGCACGACGCCTCACTTCCCCACACACCACAGTGTTGTTATTTACACGACCACTAGAGGTCACTTCACTTTAAAATGTCACTATAGGTCTAATAAGCTGCTTGTACAAACGACCTATGGGCTCATTTCTTGGTGACGGACAGTCTCGTAGATTTATATACCGTATATATAGAAACAGACAGAGATTTGTGTTGCTTACAAGTGTTTTTGTTGCGTGGTTATGAGGAACAAAAACTCTGTTTATCAACCTCTGGCTTGACTTCTCCTCTCTTCTGTTTTATCTTTTCCATGCTGAGTCACTGTCCACCTGAAACCAAATGCACATAAACTAATCAAGAACAGCTTTATCTTTAGTGACTCCCCTCTTCTTTTATCTACACATCTGAACAGATGTTGTTGTTGTTATTCAAGAGCTATTTTTCATAAAAACTCCTCAGAATCATATCAGAGATGATCATCAGGCTCAGTGATGGATGGATCTGTTCTTCAAGCATCATTTTTTACATGATTATTCCTGCAGTCTTTCCACTTATTGGCTGCTTGTAGACAACCAAAAAGTTTTTACTGGCTAAACTGTTATCCATTTTGTACTTGCCAGTGAAATCATTGTCCGTGAAACCAAATTCCTCTGGTGAGGAGACAATGAAGTTCACAAATCTGCCCAGCTGCTGACAGCCGCTCGCTGTGAAAGTTTCGACTGTGGCCGACATCTCTGTGTCTGCTCACCGCGGAGGATAAACAGTCACTTCTGGCAACTTATTGATCGTGTTGCTTGCAGTGTGAGCACATATTAATAAATTTTGAAGCCAGTGTATGTGGGTGGTAAAGGCTCAGGCTGATTTGTTTTCTCTCGTTCCAAAATCTCGCCATTCCACTCCGTCCATCACGGCCCATAATGCAGTTTTACTTAACCGTCGCTTCAGCTAACTGTAAAATCCACAACAAATGTTGAGAGGTGGAAGTAACTACTGACATTTACCCATTTTACTGTAGTGGAACAGCTTTATGTGTCTTTTTCTGAGTATTTTTTAAAGTCAGTAATTTTACTTCCATTCCATCCGTCCATTTTTTCTTGGGTGTTGTCCTTTTCTACATTTTAAATCAGATCCGCTACAGAGAACACATGAGCAATGACAGATAGTGGAACCTTTCACAATAAAAGCGCAGTCACCAAACTGAGAAGAGGGACCTACTTCTACTTTGTTGCTTCTACTTTTTGTCATTGTCCAAATTTCACAATAAAAGCTGTGCAATGAAAAACGGCAGATGGGGAGAA
Organism: Myripristis murdjan; assembly: GCF_902150065.1. Classification (NCBI taxonomy): domain Eukaryota; kingdom Metazoa; phylum Chordata; class Actinopteri; order Holocentriformes; family Holocentridae; genus Myripristis; species Myripristis murdjan. Next base: position 3,701,077 of record NC_043991.1, on the reverse strand, counting down.
AAATACTTCTACTGCAGTCAGATACCAGCAGAGGAACAGTACTTCTACTTCTACTGCAGTCAGATACCAGCAGAGGAACAGTACTTCTACTTCTACTGCAGTCACATACCAGCAGAGGAACAGTACTTCTACTTCTACTGCAGTCAGATACCAGCAGAGGAACAGTACTTCTACTTCTACTGCAGTCACATACCAGCAGAGGAACAGTACTTCTACTTCTACTGCAGTCAGATACCAGCAGAGGAGCAGTACTTCTTCTACTGGAGGAGCAGTTTGAGGTACTCTTTCCACCACTGCATGCACTTTAGGACCGTCCTCTGTGATTCTAATTGGATTTACAAATATAAACAATTTGCAACTTTTTTATTTTAAGCTTCCCTCAAGCAACAACATGGCCTGGGGTTTTCACGTTGATGGGGAAAAAGCACTATCGGAAAACTAGGATGTTGATATAATAAAATAATATCAAAAGGGGGATATTAAAAAATCTCCTTGCTTCTTTATCTCGTTGCTTCTTTAGGCTGGAGGTCACTGGCAGTTTGAGGGGCTGCGCAGCTGATTTCTGCCAACAGAGGTAGCGCAATACAGCATAAACATTCACACCTTGTTTTTGTTGACATAATAAAATTATGTCAAAAGGGGGAATTGTTATAATTGGCCTTATAGCTCAATGTCCTTTGTATTATCCAATGTATCTCAGAACTCAATGTATCTTGTATTATCCAGTGTATCATATAGTTCATATGTATAGAACAGCTTGTCCACTTGGAGCTGGCTCCGCATAACAGAGAACAGACAAAACAGGAGCCAGATGTACCTTCTCTATCTTGTTAGTTAGATCTGCTGCATTAGATACACACCCAGTCAACATTCACACATTCTAGAAACAAGGTGTGGACAGTGGTTGGCCTGTCCATGTCCGGGTAACTGGCCAATTATACTTGGTTGCGTGTAAGTCCAACCTCTGTATGGGGCAGGCCCAGCCCAAGAAGATAAATGTGCATCATTTATCTGCATCATATATATATATATTAAACTTGCTATATAATATATTTTCTTTAACTTTACTCAGAGATGCACCAACTCAATTTTGTTGTATGCTGTCCTCAGTAGCACAATGACAATAAAGCTTCTTATGTCTTATGTCATCAAGGGATCCCAGATCAGCTGTTCCTGCGCCATGCCAGCTCAGTAGTGGACTTGCATGCATGTTTGACTGTTTCAATGTTGATATCTGGTTTATGGAAAATGGTGTGAAATTGCTGGTGCAGTGTAGTGGTGTATTAACATTTACCCGGTTTAATGTGTGTGACTGACATCCTGTCGTTCAAGTCAAACTGCGACAAATGGCCTCATTGTTTTAGACTGATGAAGGATTTTTGAGAGGCAAGATCAGCTTTGAAGCTCTGTGAACACACACACACACACACACACACACACAATCAAGCAAGCAATCAGGTAAGCAAGCATGCTTAAACACCATGGATACACACGTATGCACTTACATACACACACAAAGAGGGAGAGTGGGCGAGAGAGAGAGCACTCATGGATACAATCAAGCAATCAAGCAAGCCACCAGGTTCAAAGACACACACACACACACACACACACACACACACACACAAAGCGACACACAGGCTGGCTACATGTGACTGCTGTTTATTATTGAGTCAGTGAGGTCAGTGAGGGCTGGTGGTTGTAGTGGTTTCAATTCTCACTGCGGCATAAGGGTCAAGGGACTGCTGTGTGTGTGTGTGTGCGTGTGTGTGTGTGTGTGTGAGAGAGAGAGAGAGAGAGAGAGAGAGAGAGAGAGAGAGAGACTTAAATAGAGTATACATGACTGGATTTAGCGCACCATGTATCTTAAAACTCCTTTAAAACATAATGGAGCGGTTTGAACCCTATTTTGTCATCTTTAACCATCATGCACAGCCCATCCATCACACAGCACATTGAGAAAGACTGCAGGAACTATGGGTGCTTTTGGGGTTGATTTTATTTTTACTTTTCCACTGGACAGCATTGGAGAGCAAGACATAAATACCTTTGTAGTAAAAGCTCTGTAGTGAAGTAACTGATGAGAATTTAGTTTTTAGTAATTTTTTTTTTTACTACGATTATTAAGGCATATGTTAAATACCTAGTGCCTCAGCTCCAGATGAAAAACAGTGGGTATGGGGTTCCACACTGGTCTGATATATAATCTAAACAAGAGGGAGCTCAGCAGAGTGCAGGCCTCCGCCAAGGCTGCAGCTGTGTCGATGTATGGGAGCTTAAAGGGCCAATGTCACCGAAAAGCGTTCATTCTTGCAACAAGAGAGTGGATGTATTATTATAGAGGCTGGTTGTTAGTTACATTCACATTTTATTTTTATTAAACTTTTAGATCAGAAAATGTCAGGTGGTCGTGTGCTCAGCTGCCAGAATCGGCATTCAACCCACAGAGATCTGAAATCCCATCAGGCTCCATCAGGATCTGGTCTTTCTCAAAGCGACAGGGGGAAGCCGTGGCTGCAGGCGACGACGAGAGCCGAACGAACAAAGGAGAGGAAAAAAAAAATGCACAAATCTGTAGTGTGATCCTGGTTTTTAGCGTGCATGTGATTGAGTGCGATTTCTGACAGTTCTAGTTCCAAAATGTACACGCAGCTTTCTGTGTTCCCTTCCACACGTGCACTGAACTCTGCAGCTGAATGGAGTGGAGCTGAATGTGTGAACAGAAATGTCCACATCTGTTGATCCGCACTTTATCCTCCCCGCTCGCTAGGACTATGTCTGCAAAATGTGCGGCTAGTTTATTCCAAGCCACACTGTACAACATGGATCTAATAAACTTGGGTAAGATATGAAGTTTGATGCACGTCGACTGGAAGATGATCACACTGACTGAATCTTATAGGCTGGGATGCACGTCAACATACAATAAAACGTCATCGGCGTACGTGATCCATCTGTCGTGGTAAACCATGAAGCTCAGCAAGAACGGAGCCCTGCAGTAGTAATATTCATATGTTTCGACATAAATCCAAAGAAGAAGAGGAGCAGATGGAAGAGAATGTGGACCTGGTTGTTTTCTTCTTTGTTGGAATCCCAAACATTTCATTTTGCTCTTTTTACCTCCATCATTGAGTTAACCCTCTTACCCCTGCAATTCAATCCGCCTTGATTTATTTTGCTTTTTATGGTTGCAGAATTGTCAGAATTGTGCAATGAGTGAGTGCTTTTGCTCATTTTTACAATACAACTTCAGATTTCAATACTTTATTCAATATTTTCTGTGTGTTTTGACTGTGTAATAACAGATAAAAGGGAAAAAAGAGAAAAAATGGATTTGGAATTTTCAATTTTATAACAACATAGGAACTGAAATGACATGAACAAACAATTTGAAATGAACAATTTGAACTTTGAACTTTTTTACAACTATTTTACATATGACCTGTGTCATGTTGATCAGTGCATCATATTATCTTGTGTTCTTATTGGTTGATTTGTAGATGTGGGTTGTAACAATAGTCACATTGTGAGATGGTTATCCTAAATTTCTGACACTTTGTCCCAGGCTAGCTTTGATCATAAGACCATGATGACGACCATCTTCGAACCTCTCTCACACCATTTTGGAGCTGTGACTAAAGATTTCACCTTGTTTATTTCATCTTTTCATCTAGGACAGCCAAAAATCACACAGTTTATACCTGACCTAAGAAGAAAGAAGGCTCATTTACATGAAGAAGACACAAAAAACAGCTGACAAAGCCACAGAGATGATGAGATTCAGGAACTTCTGTCAGTATGGGCAGAAAATTTAAAAACCAGCTGAAATGAATCTATGACATAATTTCATAGTGTGCATTGAGTAATATTACATACTGTATGATCTGATGCAAAGCTCAAAAAAGAAAAGAAAAAAGTGTGCTATGATTTATTTTGGGATGGTAATCTGGAGTCTGCCAGATTAGGCTGTGCTGTGGAAGCAGGGCTGCTAATCCAGCCGCCACAGTAGGTGTGTGTGTACGTGTGTGTGTGTGTGTGTGTGTGTGTGTGTGTGTTGCTGCTCGGCCTCTAATTCAGAGCAGCTTGCGAGCGATGCTGGGATGCTCGCGTCGCCCCCGCCGGAGCGCGGCAGCATGGAAAAGCCATTAGAGCCGACAGAAAGGCCTTTTATTTGGACGAGAACGCTCAGGTTCACATCAGGAACCAATTACCTTCAACTGCCTTCCCCTCCCCCACCTCCCCCACCGCTCTCCCTCTTTCTTCCTCTCCTCCTTTCTCCCTCTATCCCCTCCCTGGCAGGCACATACCTCTCTATGGCTCCTATCCCTCCTTTTCCTTCCTCCTCTCTCTCTCTCTTTCTTTTTCCTTCCTGTCTCCCTTTTTATTCCTCCATCTCTCGCTCACTGCCCTCCTCCCTTTCCTGCCAGCCTTGTGTACATTTATCCATTTTTATCACTTCCCCACCTTTTATTATTCCTCCCTGTCTCATTCCTCTCGCAATCTCTCTCCACTCCCCTTTCATTTTTTTCTGCTCCTTACCAATATTTCTCCACTTTTCTCACCCCTCCCCTTGTTTCCATCCTTCCCTTCTTACTAACTTTCTCTTTGCCTCTTGCGCACTCTCTCCTCCGTGTGGAGAAGAAGGAAAAATCCAGGATTTCAGCTACGCCAGGTGAATACTAATGCAAAAATATACCTAAAGTGCCGAGGTTAGATTTCCATGTTGTTGCACCAAAACATTATACATTTTCCCAAATAAAATTCTGATGATAGATACACAGCCACACCTTTCTCCACAAACCAGAGGTGATAAACCTGATGCTGAGATGCAAAATGATTTCAAATATGCCACCCAAGAGCCCCGTCACCTAAAAAGTATGTTCTCCTACAACTAAACTGCATGTTTCGAGTTGTTTCTAAGGCATTTTTATCCTGGATTACGTTTGTTTGTAATGTTTCACAAGAAGCTTTGTAATCCTTAGTTTCAAGGCCATGAGAGGATAAAGGTGGGGTGGTGGAGGGGTCAAACAACATCCCACTTTCACCCAGCAACCCCAGTTAAAGTCCACTGCAAGGTGATGGGGATGTTTTTTTTTTTTTTTTTTCACGTTACCATAACCAAGTTTCTCGGCTCTCTCTTCAACCTGGTGCAAAACGGCTCCGAGCGTGACTCGAGTGTCTTTTCTGAAGTCAGTGCTGCAGGTTTCTCTGCTGTTTGAAGACAGTAACACACACCTGCATGGGTGAGCGCCCAGGAGGCTTTTTCTGCTTTGCTGAGTCTGTCAAAGCCCTTTGTAAACTCCGTATGTAAAGGTGCTTTATACATAAAGATTATTCTTACTGTTTTGTGTTGAGACCCTCCTTCAGCTTTCTTCATGTTTTTAGGGAATTTTGAAGCAGATATTTTCATAAAACATCCCCCTTATGTTTCGCTCAATGCTTATATTACTGTAAAACCTGCATGTTTTAATGTATTACTATGGGACACAATTTCCAAAGAAATTTCGGTGAAGTTGTGAGCCGTGCTGTAGAAACACACTCACTGTGTCCCGAGGTGTTTAGAGCCACAGCCTGAAAACCAACAGTTCAGCTGACAGCTGGGAGGAGGTTGGACGCTGTGTGCACGGCTGGAACTGAAACACACATAACACGGGATTGAGGTTCAGATTTCACCTGTCTGTGAAACTAAATTAGTCAACTGTTTCATAAAATCCAAGTTTGCAGGCTTTAAATCACAGGTTTTATAATGAAACATATTGAATCCCCATCCACAGGCATGTATGTGGTTAATGTTGCCGTTACAAAAGGCTACGCAGACACAGACACACACACACACACACACACACACACACATTACAGTGCCAGTGCCATGTCTGTGGTTAGAAGCCTAGTGGTACCATGTAAACACAGCACTCAGTGGCATGGCTGTGGTAACCCTCACACTGCTAACAACCTCTCTCTCTCTCTCTCTCTCTCTCTCTCTCTCTCTCTCTCTCTCTCTCTCCTTCTTGTCTCTTCCTGAGATCTCTCCATCCTGTCCTTCCGTACAATCAATTTTATATCAGCACAATTAACTTTGACAGCACTGCGTTCAATTTATTGTCTCCATTCTCTCTTATTAAAACCGTGAACCGTAATCACTTTTATCATGAGGAGTAAACAGAGTCACAGTAACGAGAACGAGGCCGAGTAAAGATTTAATAACCCGGTCTGTTCAATTTGCATACAAACACAAATTCACACTTTTAAATTGCAACACCAGTGTGTAAAGTAATAAATAATAACGTAATCCCTTCACGCAATTTATTTTTTAAAAAACATAAGTAATTGTATTCAGATTACCACCCATTCAAACTGCAACAGAATACAGTTACTCATATTTTGTATTTTAAATATGTAAAGTGATTACAGGTATTCCGTTATTCCCCCAACCCTGCAACTGATCCACTGGGGCGCCCCCTGGTGGTAACTATGAATGTTTATTTACTACTAAGCAGCCACAGCACAGCTTACATCCTCTCGGTTCCCAAGAGAGTCTATATTTAATTTATTTAATGAGAGTCTATATTTAATGTAAATACTACTATTTATCGCACATTTTTATACTGTTTTTATACTATATTTTTATATTTAAATACTGTGTTTTAAATATTGTGTTTAATTTTATACTATATTTTTATATTTAAATATTGTGTTTAATTTCAATGTATTGTTCTCAGTGCTTAATTTCGTACCTCCTCATGTGCATGCCTGTGTTGTTGGTATGACAATAAAGAATCCTTGAGTGTGACGAACTTCACGCTCGCTGTCACTGCAATCTGAATTTTATTTTATTCTGAAGGAGCCACATGAAAACACCAAACAATTCAGAGACCGTTATGCAACTCAGGATCAACTCAGTGTCAAACAAACACAAAGTTGATTAATCAGCCAGTAATCGATTAATACTGTTTCGACCAGGCTGATATGGAGTTTACTCTCTACGCTGAACATTAATTGGACCAATGTTGCGTAATTTGTGAGCTGGAATGAAAATAGACCCGGGGTCAAGGTTTTGTTGGTTGAGAGGAGTTTGAAAGTCAAAACAAAAACAAAACATGAACTCCATTTTTGTGGTTTCAGCAACAAGAGAATGAATCAAACTGATCAAAAATAGCGATCGGGCGACCATCGATACTTTGGGGAAAGACGGTGTATTGTGTCTCTAAACCACCTCGCTGATGTGGGAACTTTCCATTTAAACAAATAAACACATAAATAAACAATAACGCATGTTAATAATTCTGTTTGTTGGAAGGACAAGGTGTAAGAAACAAATATAAAAACATGTGACTCTGTACTGTCAACGTCCTGAAGGTGACAAACTGGAAATAAGCGAACAGTAAAAAATGGAAACAATGTCAGCGGCTGTTTTAGCAGAAAGAAAACAAAAACAAACAAACAAACAAACAAACAAAAAGTGAACGTGTGAAACCTGCTCGGTGTGAAAGAAGCAGAAATCAGGTCAAAGTTCACAGCTAAATGACTTCTCTCTTTCTTCTTTCTCCCTGTGTGATCTTGTGCAATATGTGGGCTGTGTAAATCTCTTTGTGAGTGTGTGTGTGTGTGTGTGTGTGTGTGTGTGTGCATGTGTGGACACAGACATATAAATCAACCAGCAAGCGATAACGGCAGACCTGTCAGCTGGATCTCCAAGGTTGATGGAATGAAAAACTTGCTCAGCATGACACACACACACACACACACACACACACACACACACACACACTTACTGCATACATTTTCATGCACAACACTGATACATACACGTGTGTGGGCACATCAGCACAGAGCGGTAACTACAGGCATGATGGTGCTCTCTCAAAAACACACCTATCACGCTCTCTCTCACTCACACAAACACACACACACACACACACACACATTCTTGGATAAATAGCGTCTTGTTTTAACGGCTGAGGGGAGGATGTGGATGTACCACCCGTCGTGATGCTGTGCTGAGCGCTGGGCTTTGCCGTCATTGTATGGAGACAGTCGGCCCTAAAAGCTCCGAGTCAGACACAATCAACCTGAAAACCTCCGGGTTCGACTCCCGGCCGCGACCGCACGCTTTAACAGCCTCTCCGTGAGTCAGACAGTGGCATTTACTCACGCTTTGTACGGTTGCAAACCCTCTTTAGGCGGTAAAAAGCAACCGTACACCGGTGAAGCGGGCAAACACAGCAGAGAGGTGGCTGCTGTGTTTTAGTTTTTTGCCTCACTGCAGACACATTCATGGGAGTTTCCCTCTGAAAGCACAAAATGCTGGGAGGACACTTATTGTGATTTATCAAGGCTGTTGGGAAATACCAGCTCAGTGACTGTGTGGGCCGTTTGATATCAGAAAAGCCGGTGTTTTTCAGCACAAACATGCACTGGGCTGAAATGCAGCCAGGACGCCCGGTTACTGTGGGGAGCCAGGTGAAGACAATCAGGTAAACCGACTGTCCTGAAGCAGTCTGAGTGACAGTCGGCTGGTCTTTCTGTTTCAGTTTGCTGGTGGGCTGCCCTGCCTCCTTTAAGAGGTCCACACCTGCTCCGCCTCCTTTAAGAGGTCCACACCTGCTCCGCCTCCTTTAAAAGGTCCACACCTGCTCTGCCTCCTGCTCTGCCTCCTTTAAGAGGTCCACACCTGCCCTGCCTCCTGCTCTGCCTCCTTTAAGAGGTCCACACCTGCCCTGCCTCCTGCTCTGCCTCCTTTAAGAGGTCCACACCTGCCCTGCCTCCTGCTCTGCCTCCTTTAAGAGGTCCACACCTGCTCTGCCTCCTTTAAGAGGTCCACACCTGCCCTGCCTCCTTTAAGAGGTCCACACCTGCTCCGCCTCCTTTAAGAGGTCCACACCTGCCCTGCCTCCTTTAAAAGGTCCACACCTGCCCTGCCTCCTGCTCTGCCTCCTTTAAGAGGTCCACACCTGCCCTGCCTCCTTTAAGAGGTCCACACCTGCTCTGCCTCCTTTAAGAGGTCCACACCTGCCCTGCCTCCTTTAAGAGGTCCACACCTGCTCTGCCTCCTTTAAGAGGTCCACACCTGCTCTGCCTCCTTTAAGAGGTCCACACCTGCTCCGCCTCGGCAGTCGAGCTCACCTGGTCCTCATCCGTTCATCACCTCACAGTACAGGTGTTTTTCAATCGGCGCTCTTGTCTGTTCTTGTGTTCTTTTGTTCGTATGCTCTTGTGTTCTTGTGTTCTTGTCTGTTCTTGTCTGTTCTTATGTTCTTGTCTGTACTTGTGTTCTTGTGTTTTTGTGTTCTTGTCTGTTCTTGTGTTCTTGTGTTCTTGTGTTCTTGTCTGTGCTTGTGTTCTTGTGCTCTTGTGTTCTTGTCTGTTCTTGTCTGTTCTTATGTTCTTGTCTGTACTTGTGTTCTTGTGTTTTTGTGTTCTTGTCTGTTCTTGTGTTCTTGTGTTCTTGTGTTCTTGTCTGTACTTGTGTTCTTGCGTTCTTGTGTTCTTGTCTGTACTTGTGTTCTTGTGTTCTTGCGTTCTTGTCTGTACTTGTGTTTTTGTGTTTTTGTGTTCTTGTCTGTTCTTGTGTTCTTGCGTTCTTGCATTATTCTCTGTGCTTGTGTTCTTGTGCTCTTGTGTTCTTGTCTGTTCTTGTCTGTTCTTATGTTCTTGTCTGTACTTGTGTTCTTGTGTTTTTGTGTTCTTGTCTGTTCTTGTGTTCTTGTGTTCTTGTCTGTACTTGTGTTCTTGTGTTCTTGCGTTCTTGTCTGTACTTGTGTTTTTGTGTTCTTGTCTGTTCTTGTGTTCTTGCGTTCTTGCATTATTCTCTGTGCCTGTGTTCTTATGCTCTTGTGTTCTTGTCTGTGCTTGTGTTCTTGTGCTCTTGTGTTCTTGTGTTCTTGCGTTCTTGCATTCTCGTCTGTACTTGTGTTCTTGTGTTCTTGTGTTCTTGTCTGTGCTTGTGTTCTTGTGTTCTTGCGTTCTTGTCTGTACTTGTGTTCTTGTGTTTTTGTGTTCTTGTCCTTGCGTTCTTGTGTTCTTGTGTGTGCTTGTGTTCTTGTGTTTTTGTGTTCTTGTCTGTACTTGTGTTCTTGTGTTTTTGTGTTCTTGTTTGTGCTTGTGTTCTTGTCTGTTCTTGTGTTTTTGTGTTCTTGTCTGTTCTTGTCTCTTCTTGCATTCTTGTCTGTTCTTGTGTTCTTGTGTTCTTGTCTGTTCTTGCGTTCTTGTGTTCTTGTCTGTTCTTGCGTTCTTGTGTTCTTGTCTGTACTTGTGTTCTTGTGTTTTTGGGTTCTTATGTTCTTGTTTTCTTGTCTGTTCTCGTGTTCTTGTCTGTTCTTGCGTTCTTGTGTTCTTGTCTGTACTTGTGTTCTTGTGTTTTTGGGTTCTTATGTTCTTGTTTTCTTGTCTGTTCTCGTGTTCTTGTCTGTTCTTGCGAACTCGTGAAACGTCATCAGTCACGACCCGAGTCCTGTTCTAATTCAAAGTTTGCATCTTAACCAAGTTCGGTCCAAATTCCCGGATGTGTTCTTGCTCCGCCCCTTTTGGCGAGGACGCATCGGTCGGTGACTTGTGTGGACTTGGAGCAGCCAGGTATCCCAGCATGCATTTCACTCCGACCAGCGGCGATGGCGGCCACACTGGAGGAGAGAACTCATAACTGTAAAACTGATAAATGAGATCAACAGTACCTCTCTGAGCTGTGGGCTGTCATTTATTTAAATTAAGTTAACTAAATTAAATGGAATTTATTCATGAAAACGGAGGAGGCAGAGGAGTGTTTACATCATTTTTCTTTTTTATTATAAACACTACAGGAGATCTGCTTATATTAAATATTACCAACACAGTTGAGATGGAGAAGTCATCAAGTTGCTGCTGCAAAACGACTGTCTGTCCTCCAAGTCTGTTCTCCCGAGTCGACCTCAACAAGTCTGAACTTGGTGAACTTGGTATTGAGAAACACCCTGTATCTGCTCTGCACGGCTCAGCAGGCCCTGCCGGATTGTCTCTCTGCACACGATGTAGTTCCAGAGGAGTCCGGCCTCCTTGACTTAAGTCATTTTGTCTGCCAGTTTGCCCGTTTTCCTGATTCTTGTTTCCGTCTCGTGCAGTTCTTCCAGCAGATCACCATCCCAGATCCCAGATCCCTCTTCCACCATAAACCCCTCCTGGACTGTTTTCACCATCACCGTCTCTGTGAACAGTAAATATTGTTTCCTCTGTCAAGCTCTGAGTCTGCTCTTCTGCTAAAACTGACACTGATAACTCATAAACTCCCCTTCACATGCACGAGGTCATAATCAGGTCACCCTGCCGTGCTGCAGCTGCACCTGTCAGCTGCTTCCTGTGGGTTTGGCCCCTCCCCCCTGCAGGTTCGAGGCAGGCGGCGGCAGATGTGTTTTCAGTTCCTTATATTTTCATCTGAGGTGACATTGACCCACAAATGTTTAAGTCCCAATCAAGTCATTTATTGAGCCCCTAAAATAACCTCTGTTCATCAGCATTATATATTCAGAAGGTTTTTTTTTTCCCATGGAAGAATTACCCCTAGTGTGTTAATTCCATTATTAAAAATGAGCAGATCTATTAATATGCAAATAGGCCCCGCCCACCTCCCTGCCTGCTGGCACACCAGAGCTCTCTTCTCACGACCAGGACGTCTCGTCCCGTCTTCACTGCAAAAACTCAAAATCTTACCAAGATTATTTGTCTTATTTCAAGTCAAAATTGTCTTATTACTAGTCAAAATATCTCATTACACTTAAAATAAGACATGATCACCTCAGAAGTAACTTGTTTTTAGACAATTTTCTCTTGTTTGAAGTGAAAATATGCTTGAAACAAGTGAAAATTTGCTTGTTTCATTGGCAAAATTTGTTTCTTGTTTCTAGCTAATTTTCACTTGTTTCAAGTGAATTTTCACTTTTTCCACTGGCAAATTTTGCCAATGAAACAAGCAAATTTTCACTTGTTTCAAGTGAATTTTCACTTGAAACAAGTGAAAATTGTCTAAAAACAATTTACTTCTGAGGTGATCATGTCTTATTTTAAGTGTAATGAGATATTTTGACTAGAAATAAGACATTTTTGACTTGAAATAAGACAAGTAATCTTGGTAGGATTTTGCGTTTTTGCAGTGTTGGACATCATGCCATGTTTGAAAATTTTAACAAGACAATATATATATATATATATATATTTTTTTTATCACAAATGTTCATGTGAAGCAGAAATTACTAGTTGATCTTATGTGATCTTATGTTCATGTGAAGCAGAAATTACTAGTTGTGTTTTTGAAACCAAAACACAACCAGCAGTCCAGCAGCTGATGGCTGATTGGCTGTGGGATTTGTGGCCTGGCGTCCATCTGAATCTCTCTCTCTCTCTCTCTCTCTCTCTCTCTCTCTCTGTCTCACACACACACACACACACACACACACAGACACACCTCCACCTTCAGCAGAGGAGTGTGAACACACCTCTAATGAAAAACTCAGAGCAGATACAAGTCAGTGGAGTCAAGCTCACACATTATAGGAGACAGAAACAGAAGGAAAAAAAAAACTTTTGTGTGGAAAGCGACTTTAAGTGTCTTAAACAACCATGTAGAGCCGACAGTTACATTTTTATTCTCCATAGCATTGTGCAGTGTGTGTTTATTGTGTTTATTGTGTCCATTTGTTGTGTCACATGGTATTTAGCAACATTTTCATACTGTTTCTCAGTAGATATGCATCATAACATCGTAGGCTATGTTCACACAGCAGCTGAAGTGACCCAATTGTAATTTTTTTTCTTCAATCTGATCTTTTTGCCCACATCCATCTTTTTTCTCAGTGTGAACAGATCTGCACCATGACCCCACGTGCACACTGCTGAGCAACCAAATGTGTCAGTTGCACGACAGTCCATCAGCACAGTCACTGAAGTGATGATGCAGGCATTTGGATTTTTTTTTATTTATTTATTTTTGCCTTGCCGTGGTGACAGTGATGTGGCGGCAGTCTGTCAGCTGCTCAGACTGAAGGCAAGAAGGCAAAAAAACGACTTGGGTTGAACTATCTTGCCATATATCTATTCAATTTGTCAGCTCCTGTCTCCCTGTCGTTGCTGATATTCTCCACATTTTTTTTTTCTTTTTGGCCCGTCACCGCTGACAATAAATGAGTAATGGCGCTCTGGCAGGGACGTGAGTGTACTCAGTGGGATAAAACCACATGGATTCTGATCTGGGCGTTCACACGGCCGGATCAGACAGACTTATTCAACAGGAATAAGACGCGTGTCTAATTTAGGGGGACCGCATGTGGACGTGGCCCAAATCAGAATTGAAAATGTCAGATTTGTGTCACATCCGAGGGGGGAAAAAAAAATCAGATTTAGGTCACTTTCTACTGGCAGTCTGAAGGCAGCTTCAGTAAATCTGGCAACAAGTTTCATCTGAACAAGATCCCAAATAAAAGGACAAAGTTGAGTCAAATCTCTAAAGTGAAGTTTAATGAGCGGTGTCGCCTGGATAATAGGGATGTCACGAGAACTGATCCTCGAGTAGACCAAGACCAAGACCAACATTTTTGCAAATAACAGCAGTAACTGTGTTTTTACTATCAGTCGTAAAGTATCGACTCGACTTGATCCCTCGCTCCGAAACCTCAGCGCTGTTATTCTGAAGCGGCCTGGATGTTTAAATAACGAAGCACTTAAAGTGTCAGTCAAGCTTACGGGACTGCAAATCAGAACGAGAGCACATAAACATACCGTATAACATATTTATTGTTACAGCAGCATATTTCACACACGCCCTTTAATTTGAAATGCCAATATTGCACTTGTAGCTTCGTGTTCTTGTACTCATGCAGCCGGGACGCTTAAATATGCTTGAGACACATGGAGTCTGTTTACTTTTTAATGTTTGCACAAAGTTTGGATGGTAGGAGTAAACACACACACACACACACACACATACATAGAGGTGCACATATTCACAAATTCTTCCAGTGCTGATCCCACTGAAACAGCACCAGTTATCTAAATCCAAACATGCATTGCACATTTTTTTTAATTTTACAATATATCAGAGGTTGCTAAATGACTGGATACCCATTTTTTTTCTTTCAAAATCCCTTTTGCAATCGTTTGACAAGCTGATATCATCAATCTTATGAGGCAATAGAAATCCAAGAATAGGCCTATGTGAACATGCATGGCACCCCTTCAAAGGCACAGTTGGTGGGTTGGCTCTGCACAATCCTATGTATTATTATTGGGCTGCAAACGTACAAAAACCAATTTTCTGGAACCGGAGCCACACTGAGGATTGTGTCAACTGCAGGCAGATTCCTATATTTCAGAATTACTCAACGCCGCCAGTTACAGCAACGCCTCTGTCTCCTATGCAGCGCAGTGTTCACTCCACTTGTGCTCCTCAGATCTACATAATCCAGGCAAAAACTTTCTCTGTTCATCGCCAAATATGGATCACCTGTTCCTTCTTGGTGAACACAATCCTGCTCTAGCTTTAGTCACGACTTCAGCTAAATTTAAAGGAATATTCCAGGGTTTTGGGAAAAAGATGTTGGATACCATTTTCACCTCTGTACATCCAGTCGTTCAGTTCCTTTGGGAGGCATTTAGTATTAGCTTAGCATAAAGACTTGAAGTCTATGGGAGTCGTTAGCCTGGCTCTGTCCAAGTGAAAAAAAAAACTAAAAAACTTTTAGCACCTCCAAAGCAGTATTCTTTACAGGGTGTATATTTGAAATACACGTCTTGGAATTCAAAAAAACAAATATGAGTCATTTTAGGAGAAGATTTGCGCACCGCTGAAGATGCTAACACCAAACACCAAATGCTGCCCATAAGAACCGAACCACTGGACGTGCAGAGGTGAAAATGGTATCGAATTTGTACTGTGGACTTAAAAATGCATGGATTTTCCTCAAACTGCATGGGATTGGCATACAGTGGGCAAAGGCCAGACTCTGCCTGGAGAACCCATTTTCATTCCAAAAAAAATATGGTCAGAGGTCACAGGATCCCTTAGAAAATTCCTTTTTCTAAGGGGTTTTCTAAGGGAAATTTAGCCCAACTTTGAAGCGATATTTAGCCCCTATGCCAACAACCTAGCATGACCCACTTGGCACTAATAGACTCCTTAGGTCGTCTAGTTTCATGTGATACCTGCATCTTCACTCGAAATCAATTCTGGAGTCAAAAAATGATGAAAAGATGCAATATTTAAGAGAATCAGATTTCCCCTCAACCCGTATAACTGAGATCTGATCGTGACGTGAATCGGGCCATGTCAACATGTAGGTTTTGTGATCGACCTGAGAGCGAACACACCTGACAGATAACACATCCCGGTGTGCACCAGGTGGCATTAAAACATCAGATGCAACCACAGTCCCAGGAAGTCAGGGACCAGATCGTCCTGATGGACACGATGAGGCTGTCACTTTGATGCTCAGGTGACTTTGAAGACTTTGACTTGAACATGTTCCGGCTGCTGTACCGCTCAGGCTTGACTCTTACCCCTTTTCCTGTGAATTTCCCAGTCTGGGATCAATAAAGTATACCTATCTATCTATCTATCTATTTTCCACCAAAGAGGTTCCAGAGCTGGTTCGGAGCCAGTACCTGACTTAGCACCGGTTCTTTGGGTTTCCACCACCCAAGCACCGGCCAAACTGGTTCCAAATCGGCAAGCACCAACTTGAAGCAGGGGCTAAACAGGAGCCAGAGAAAGAACCGATGATGCAACCCACCACGTCATTGGTGGGCAGGGTTACAGACCCAAACGGGAACAGAGAACGCTATAAACGTATAGCTAAACGTAGTCGCCGTTGGTTCTGACCATCAATACGACGGGCAACCAGCAATAATTGCGTTTTTTTCGCCTCTGGATCGCAGTGTAGGCTTGTAAAGACACGAGCGGTATTTGCATCGCTACAGTGGCTCGTCCATTTGTCGTCCATGTTTGTTATTGTGATTCCAAGCGAGCGTCCCACACATCCACAGATACAGTCACGTGATCACGTTTTGCGCTGACGTCATGATGTGGCTCTGACTTGGCTCCGCTTGGCTCTTGGCCGGTGGAAAAGCAAACTGGTCCTTTGTTGGAACCAGTTAAGCACTGGCTCTAGCACCAGCACCGAACCAGCACCAGGTTCTTTTTGGTAGAAAAGGGGCATGTGTGTTCACTGTTTTTGCCGTGGTGCTTTAGGTCTGACCCCGTCGTCAGAAGGCTGAGGTTGTGCAGGGAACCTCCCAGTTACGTGACAGGGTAAGAGCAGTGTAGGGGATCGCTGAACAAACAAACAAACAAACAAAAGCCTTGCTCAGCTCCCTGTCGGTCTTCATCCAGACATGGTGACTCAGGCCTGGGTTTTCTTCAGTCTTGGGTTTCTGTACACAAGGAGAATAACTTGATACGACTGCATAGCTGCATATATAACAGGGGAGAGAATGGAGATACAAAAATAAATTCACTTAGGGCTTGGCTGGTAACACCCTGTTTATTCTATGGCAAAACCAATGAAAGACTGGCCTTTTCCAGCTGTTTGCCAACTCTTTGAACTCTGCCTCTCTCTCTCTGTCATAATCTCTGCTCTTTATTTCATCCCTTCATTCCATATGTTCCACATTGTTCGGTTTATCTCTCCGTCTTACCACCTCATGTTCTCTGTGTCTCGCCACATTTTTTTCCCACATTTTTTCTGCAATATTTGCATATGCATATTTTGTTTAATTTTTCATTTACCTTTCACTGTCACCCCTTCAATCTCTCCTTCTGTTGTGTGTGTATGTGTGTGTGTATACGTGTTACCCTTGCTATATGGTTAGTGTGATTTATAGGGAAGCTGCAGACTGTGGAGAGACTCTGGTTTCAGCTTTGAAGTCACGGCGACCACAGGACCTCTGGCTCACACACACACACACACACACACACACACACACTCAAAGAGAGAGAGTAGAGAGAGAGAGAGAGAGAGAGAGAGGACCTGTGGATTCAACACACACTCTCAGTTCCTGTGCCAGAACCCTAAAAGAGAGGAGTTTGCCAGGGAGAGATGTGACAGAGAAATAAAGAGGGAGCGAGAGAAAGAAAGATGGTATAGAGTAGCAAGCGAAGAGGGAAAGGAAAGATATAAAGGCCTTAATAAAGACAGAGGGAGGGAGGAGGGAGGAGGGGAGGGGAGGGAGGAAGGGAGGAGAGGAAATGGTCTCGGCCCATAGAGGTAAAAGAACCCCTTGTCTGCCTCAACAATGTCACATTTCAACTCTCCTCAGCGCAGCGCAGCTTGTCACCTATCCCAAATTCCCAGACACTCCATATCTAACCATTTAAATGAGTGTATTTATACACACACACACACACACACACACACACCCTGGAGTCAGAGGTTCTGCACACTTAGCTCCTTGCAAGTCTCTTTAATACAAATACCAAAGTCTCAGTAGATTCAGAGTGTAGTGTTTTCTACACACTCCCCGTGGAGCTGCAGTGAGACACGCGTTTAATCTACACACTTACTGTAATTATGATGTATTATGTTGACTAAGACAACTGTGAGTGTGTGCTGCGATGAAGGTCTTAATGCGTGAAAGCATGGCATTTTGTATTAGAGAGTTTGTCAAGGATATTGGAGTGTAGAAGTTTTCTTTTCCAATATGACACCTCATGATTTTGCCACCTTTGCACAGTTCTTGGTCCAGTTCTCGTCTCACAGAAATACGTGAAATGGGTTTAAATTACATTCTGGTGCTATGAAAAACCAAACCAAACCAATGCAAAGTCAGTTAGGATCCAATTACTGATACTGTTACGATTTTAGAAAGAGTGTAAAAGTCCATGTAAGGAGGTTGGTGAGGTGGGGGGTGGCTTGGTCAACACCACTGTCATTAAGACAGTGAGTTCAAGACGAGACCAGCATGTTGATTTCCTGTTAGCTGGCTGATGTTAGTTTGTTTGTCTCCCCTGGTAGCATTAAGTGAGTGGTGTCAGTGCCTGAACCTGACTCCTTTAGCTCGCTAACATTCGCTGGTGGCATGAAAACCACTTGAGGTGAGGGAAAGGTTCGATTTAGGCAGTAAAAGAGACAGTGGACAGGCTCTTGTTCAAACACCAGAGGTCTTAGTCCCTTCACAGACCCTCTCGCTCTTTATAGACTCCTGTTAAACTCATCTCCTCTGTGGCTCCTGGGTGGACGAAACAAGATACCAAACTCCATCTGATCCACAGAGTCCCTCTCAGGCTATAAGAGAAGGCTAAACACCCAGCTCTTTAGGAAACACCTGCTCAAAAAAACCTGCCTCTATTAGTCCAGTAATTTTAGGCCAAAACTGGGGTCAACCTACTATATATATAGTAACCTTTTAATTCACTGTTATATAGTAACCTTTTAATTCATATATAATAACCTTTTAATTCATATATAGTAACCTTTTAATTCACTGTTATATAGTAACCTTTTAATTCAAGGTTACTATATATATAGTAATCTTGAATTAAAAGGTTACTATATATTAAAAGGTTACTATATATATAGTAACCTTGAAGTAAAATGTTACTATATATATAGGACTATATATATAGTAACCTTTTAATAGTAACCTTTTAATTCCTTTTAACTACTACCTTTTAAACCTTTTAATACTTAAAGTTTAAGTATCTGTTCTGGCATTTATTCCAATTAGCACATATCAAATCAGATAATGTGTGTGATATGCATGTGTAAACAGAATAATTCAAAGAACTTGTAATTGACTTTTTTTCTTGTCTTTCTGTGTGTAATCAACTTGTGAATTTTTATAGTGATATCTGAAAGTAAAATGTTGAACCCCTTTCCCCTGTGTGTTAAAAACAGTGTTTTTTGGTAATATGTGGTCATAAATAGGTGATTTTCAAAACTTTCCACCAATGGGATTCCTTGGGACTTTTTTCCCCTCACTCAGGACAAACTGAGGATACAAAATCAGTTGAGTTTGCTTCTCTTGCAATTTGTCCTAGGGTTTTTTCATAAAATGACTGGACTATATGCTTTCTTCCTTCCTCTGTGCCCTCTGTCCATCCCCTCTCTGCTCTGCCGTGTAGCTCCTCCGTCTTTTGGACCAGAACCGGAGCTTTGTGGCTCTTTATTTCGTTCTGGTGTATAAAAATCTCATATGTATGTACGTCGCTTTGGATAAAAGCGTCTGCCAAAGCATCTGTGATGTCAGATGCTGCATTCGGCTTCTAATGTGTGTGTGTGTGTGTGTGTGTGCGTGTCTGAGTGCATATGAGGGGGTGGGGGATGAGGGGTGGGTGTATTTTAATGTAAAGCACTTTGCGTTGCATTTGTTTTATGTATGAAAGGTGCTATGTAAATAAAGTTTGATTTGATTTGATTTGATAATGGGCTCCTTTTGCATCAGTATCAGACGCTGAGCGGTGCCCGGCTGCTGGCATCACAAGAGGAAGGCTCTTTATTTATTTATTGTTTGTAATGTCTTCCTGACCAAGCAGAGGTGCAGACCCCAAATTTCATTGTGCAACTTGATTTGATTTGATTTGATTTGATTTGATGAGCATGCTGCGGTGTTTGAATCAGAATGGGCTGATTCATCTCATCACCATTTTACTGTTGTGAAATTCTTTTACTTTTAAATTGCTGACCTGCGACAAAAACGGCGTTTACGGTGATGAATGAATGATCACAAGAAGAAGATGAGCCGACAGCCACAAGAGATGACACACACACACATTTTTCAGCAGTTTCCGACAGCAGTTTTCAGGAACCATCCAGTTAGTCTGTGTGTGTGTGTGTGTGTGTGTGTGTGTGTGGCAGTGGTCGAAGATCCTTCAACATGTGGTTGACGAGGGAGTGGGCATATGTGTAACTCTTTGTGTGCCAGCCTTTGTGGCATGTTAAATGTGAGAACACACACACACACACACACACACACACACACACACACACACTGGGGCTGTTGTACTATCACATCAAAGTGGTGACATTTAGCACCCAGCCTCAGTTAGAGGTCAACCACGGCAGATCACCCACCGTCAAAGCAGTGGTGAGAGAGTCACTCACATCTGTCTGTGTGTGTGGGGGTGTACGTGCGTGTGTGGACGTGAGAGAAAGCATATGTGCCTGTGTGTGTGTGTGTGTGTGTGTGTGTGTGTGTGTGTGTGTCAAAGAGGCCAAATGATGCTGTCAGCAGTGTCTGTCACTGAGCTCTCAATCCGTCTGTGATGCAAACCAACGACTTTACCCTCTGCCTCTCTTCAGGGTGCTGCTGCTGCTGGTGTGTGTGTGTGTGTGTGTGTGTGTGTGTGTGTGTGTGTGTGTCAGAGTGTTTACATATGTCTTTTCTGAGTGCAGGCTATTACATATGTCAGCAATGTTGAGGTAAATTGGATTTACAGCTGTAGGAGCGCAGAATCAGGATGTGGGCTGATGGCGTCTCGGTCCAAAACATGAACTTTCCTTTATTCACATGCAGAGATTTATTTATTTATTTACATATATATTTAAATGTTTAAAGACTTTATGACAGTGTTTGGAAGGTGTGAGCACTATTGTGAACATTACCCTGCACTTAGGATTATTTATTGATTTATTTAAATGTTTGATTTCCTATTTAATAATTTAAATTGGGTAAAATGTAAGGAAAGTCAAATTGTATTACAAGACGGGTCGGCATAATAATTAAAGCCATCAGAGAGATATTTCTATGGTTTCATTTGATTGATGTGTTGTTATGTGATGAAAGACACAAATAAAGAGCAAAATGAAATAAATGAGCTTTTAAAAGTCATTCATTCGTTCATGATTCATTGCACCATAACATAATGCCACATTCAAACTGTAATGCATAATCAATACGATTAAAAGCACAACACAAGGCAAACTAATAACGGTCTCATTTTTATGCATATTCCTATATTTTGCGATCTCCTAGCCGCTCTGAACTGTTTTCTTCAATAATCTTAACGTTTAATGTTCAGTCGCTGTCTGACTAAATCATAGTCAGATTTCTCCAGAATGATTCTGTATGGATCTGTAACTGTTATTAAAAAAAAAAAAAAAAAAAAAAAAAAAATCACCATTAACCGCTTTAGCCACCACTTGTGTTCCTCGGTACTGGCTTCTCTAGAATTAGGAATTTCCTATTAAACAAAACTGCCTCCTTGAGTCATGGTGATTGTACTTCCTTCCCTTTTTTCCCTGTTTCATCTGTGTTTTTTGTTTTTTTGTTTTTTTCTCTGGCCAGTATGAGGGTGAAGTGATTTTGTCAACTTACTGGCACGTAAAGCCCTTTTTGAGGCTGTAAATGGAGAATTTGGGCTCTAAATACACTTAAACTTGAATTTTGTGGACGCTGGTAACACTTGAACGCATCTCATTATGGTAAACATCAGATCAATGCAGTGATGAATCCTATTTTATATATAATATAATTAACTGTTAAGAGTTTGGACACAATGGCAAAGATCAGACACATTAAATAAATGGACTTAAAGTGGATAGTCAGTTTAGGACATTTCCATTGTGGTGGACCTGCACTATATCCATGTCTTATTCTACAAATAAAGCTAAAACATACAAAATAAGAAAAAAAAAAAAAAAAAAAAAAAAAGAGAGAGAGAGATAGAGCTCCGATAAGATGGAAAGTCAAGTTTCCCAGGGCATTATGCCAGGAGATGTGATGCAATGACTCTGCAATAAAAAAAAAAAAAAGTGGTGCATTCCTAGGTTTGAATACATTAATCACTCTAGACACGCCGTTCCTCAAATGCAGCGCTACGAGCAGCAGTGATTGTGCAAATGCTGACTTTCAATTTCAAATCGAAACCTTTCCACAACTGAATGAAAGATATTTTTGAGATATAGAGCTTTACTGACTTTTTGAGTGACCAATTCTTTACCTTCAAGGCAGATGATTGTTTTTTTAAACAGCGTTCAACTTTAAATTTTGACTTTTTTCTCTCCTTTTTCCTTTTTTATTATTTATTTAACTTTATTTATTTGCTTATTTACTTTTTTTTTATCTAATTTATCATTATCATAATTATTATTTTTATTTTTTTTTTAAATTAATTAATTATTATTATTATTATTATTTTCCTAAACTAGCGTCACAGGTATTTTTTTTTTTCTAATATCATTTTACATGTCTGAGCCGGGGTATCATTATTGTTGTTGTTATGTCTTTTTTTCCCTTTTAATATAAAACAATAAAAATAAATAAATTAAAAAAAACTTAAAATTTTGACATTTAACCTGTGATTTTTCATGGTGAAGGACCTTGTAATGTTTTTGATGTTGGTTTTAAAGTGTATCACCCCATTATAGGAAAAAAAAAGTTGGGTAGCCTATTTATTGCTTTGCTTCATAAGTAGCTGCATATTAGCCTATGAAACGTGAGCTGGGAATTAAACAGTTAACCCACTCAGAAGTTGCTTAATTGGAGCTGCAGTGTTTTCATGTCTTAGCAACTCCGTCAACAAAGCCAAGAGTGTTTGTCCTGGCCGGGCGTCCGTTTGACCCACATCCACAAACGCTTATCTGATGGAATAATACAACAGTTCACCACTAATGTAATTATTTACAGGAGAAAATCCCTGCTTACTGTTCTATTTTAGCACGAGTGTGTGTGTAAGCCATTTATGTGTATGTGTGTGTGTGTGTGTGTGTGTGTGAGAAAGAGAGATGCTGGTCTGAATGTGCATTTGTTTGTGAGAGTGTGTAGGTGTGCAGTAGGTTTCTGCTGCATCCTGTGCAAGGAAAGGAATATGGAGATTTCTCTGAGTCCCATTCAGTCAGACTTGTGTTTTGATCAAATCTCGTCATCGACTGAAAAATCATCTTGCATGTGATGATTTTGCATGATGTGTTTTATGATTTAGTGAAGTCTGGTTCAGTATGTCAGGCTGTTTTTAGACTTTGAAGCTTCTTCTGTGAAATATCACCGAACATTCAAAGCTTGGGGTGGGGTGAGGAGGTGGAGGAGAGTCCAAACTTGCTCTGTTATTAGCCTGAACTATTTTAATGCAGGTCATATATCAGTGTCACCATCTCACACACACACACACACACACACACACACACACACACTTCTCTCTCTCTTTTTTTTTTTCATATTTAGTAGTCTAGTAGAAGGTACTTACAATTTTTAAGTCATTTGCCAAACTTGTTCCAGGAGACTTTCCTCTGGCAAAAATCGACTCCATTTGGCGTTTGTACAGCAGCTTATTAGTTAGTGACGTTTTACAGTGAAGCGACCTCTAGTGGTCGTGTAAATAATGACACTGTGGTGTAGAATAAAGGAAGCGACAAAGTCTGCGTCCAGAGGCCGGTGAGGTGAAGGATGGGTCCAGTCAACACACCTTTCACTCAGTCGCCCCAAGTTCAAATCCAAGTTAGAGCCGTGTGCTAGTTTAGGAAACACTGCTTTAGTCGTATTAGAGGTATTAGAGATTGTTGTGTACTGGGTTTACTGGATCTGGCGTTTTTTGAGGGGACATATCCACAAATTTTACGATTATTCTAGAGCCATTGCTGACTGTAAGCCTGTGACATGTAAAGGTGGCCGCAGACTTTCACTGTGTCCATATGCACTTTGGTAATCGGATTATTCTCACACATACGGGCAGGTACCTGGTTTTTCAAATGCCATGTAAATGTGAAAGACGGTTTTCATTAATAGGTTAACGCGTTAAGAGAAATACAAGCTCATGCAGCTCCGTTTCTGATCGAGCTGCAGGAGGTGAAGACAGCAGAAGCAAGTGGAGTGAATTTCTTTGGTGCACATCAAGAGCAAACTACCCATCATCTTCCTACTCTAATCTGGACATTAAACACCCCATCTCCGTTTTGCTTTTTTGTTCCTTTTAATGCAAAATATGAAACCGCAGCTAAATCTTCTGCTTCCCTGATCCATGTTTGCGTCATCACCATCGTAGCTGTTCCCTGCAAGAACATCTACACAAATCATTTAGTTTTACATTGAGTTATTTATTTTTTTCCTTAAAACAAGTGATTCCAATGTCTGCAATCTGTCTGCTTATTCTGCCTTATATCAACATATTTATCTTTGTTCCCACAAAAAAAAAAAAAAAAAAAAAAAAAAAAATGCTGAAACAAGTGAATCTGCATTGGGAACAAGACGGATTATTTCTTCCCACTGGTGGAGCTTTTTTAAGAAAATTATGATTTCAACACCGAATAAAACCACTACTTAAGATGATGTCCACCAGCGTCTCAACACCGGCCTGTAGACACATGACATCTCAGCTGGTAACGTCAGTGAGAGCTGCTCTGAAAGCTTAAACATCCTTGACTGTAAAACTGATTTATGTCGATGCATGAACCTCTTATTTATTTTTGGAGGGGTGCTAATTAGAAACACCGCCCTCGTCTAAAAACCAACAAAAAAACACATTTGATTACTGACTTTGGCGTTGGTTACCGTGCCAGCCCTGATGGTATGTTGGCAATGCGATGGAAAAGCAAAGTGAGGAATGTATAGCATGTCCTGTGAAAATACAGTCCACTGATAATGTGTGTGCTAATGTATATTCTTGTGTACATTGTGCGGCCATTTAAATATGATTTTAAGAGCAGAGGGAGGACAGAGACGTGCAGACCATATCGCAGATGACAAGCACGAAGAGTCGGAGAGGAGCGGAGATGGAGATGCGCGTGTGTATTCACTGACCTGCACACAAACAGAAAGCTGAGTCAAGCTAAGCGATCCTATGAAAACATGTATCTGGGGCCAAAGAAAACAGGGTCGAGCAGAGCAGGGAGGAAGTCAGAGAGTGAGAGGTGGCTTCACTCTCCTCCTCGCTCAACACACACACAGACTCGCTGGAACCAGCCCACTTCCCTCGCACACACACACACACACACACACTGACACTGACGGTTTATCTGTGCATACAGGAAAGTATCCGTTGTGTAAGTCGCGCTTTATCTTGTGCGAGCACCGAACTGCTGCTGCACTTGTGCACCATCGCCAACAGAGACTATGTAGAAAAAAGTCAAAATTCGCAAATTATGACATTAATATAGCTGCAAAACTTGATGCCACAAGCTAGAGGTTGTTTTCTGCTGTTTAGACTTAGACTGTATAGTTGCAAGCAAAATATAGATGTAGATGCACTATCAAGACGAGCACATCATGTTGTATGTGAGGCCTCTCAAAAGGAAAGTGAAAGAATCTGCCAGTTTGCACTGACACCAGTCGGCCAAATCGGATGTTGAGGCCGTCTGTGACAAACACTTTGCTGCTGACGCTGATTTCATGCATTTCTCTGCTCTGTGTCACTTCATTCGGATGCTGTGGCTGATGTTCGCTGCGATGACCGTCTTCACAGGCTTCCTGGAATAGCTCGTCTAACACCAGATGACCCGAGGGGAAAGCGAAGCAACGATCCTCGCATGAAGGAAGTCATTTTCCAGATGGAGTCAGGGGACAGCCCTCCTCCAACTCTCAGAGCCGAACTTCCTGAACTTCCTTTAGTGCTTAGAGAATAGAACCGCCTTGAAATTAAAGAAGGTATCCTCTACAGAGAGAGACAGGATGAAGCGGCCGCAGTCTTATCAATCAGTGGTACCAGCTGATCTGAGACCTTTGGTACTGCTGGATGTCCGTGATGACATGGGGTACATGGGCACCGGATGCACTCTTGATCTTGTAAGAGCACATTTCTTTTGGCCCAAAATGGCAGCTTCAGTTACACAGAAAATACAAACATGCGATCGCTGTGCACATCGCAAAAGTCGACCAGAAAAAACAGACCCCCTAGGAAATATCACACCAAGTCGACCGATGGAGCTCGTCTTAATGGATTTTCTGGCATTAGAGCCAGATTGCAGTAATAGAAAAGATATTCCTCTGATCGCAGACCGTTTCCCGAACAGTAGCCAAAACTCTGTGGGATCATTTCGTTGTTCACTATTGGTTTCCATTGTGATCAAGGGCCAGACTCTGAATCTAAAACAATAAAAAGAGCCATGTGAAACTGAAGGAATAAAGAAAACACGCATGACTCCTTCCCTCCTCGAGCTAACCCAGTCGAACGTTTCAACCACACCGTTCTTCACCCTGAGGACAAAACCCATTGGGAGGATTTGGTGAAAACCTCTAGTTCATGCCTGCAATTGCACAAAGAGCGAGGTAACTGGATTCAGCCCCTATGAACTAATGTTTGGGTAACGGCAACCATTAGCAACTGATCTGACTTTTGGTTTACCTGTTAGCAGCCAACGACAACCTCACTTCCAGTATGATCAAAACCTTAAAAGCCACTAAAATCACAAGTCACAATAAGATGCATTTTGACAGGAGGTTTACAGAATGAAAGCTTGAGGCTGGAGATCGAGTACTTGTCAGAAATGTCAGACTAAGACAACATAGGTTGGCCAATTAGTGGGAATCTAGAATCGAGAATTTATACTGTAGTTTAATGTGGGTATGCAATAAAGCCTGAGGAGAATAATGGCTTTGCACACTCTACATCGAGACCTACATTGTGTGTTCTTACCTACAAAATACACTATGCTTCAACCTGCCTGGGACTCGTGCACACACTGGTTTTGAATGTCATGAGGCTGAGGAAGATGAAGAGCTCTCTGGGTCAGATGACATTCCTTTGCCAAGATCCTGCAGTGAGGATCCATTTAAATTTGTTCAAGAACGACTGTGCGGTTTGTTATATTGTGGGAAAAAGAATGATGAATGCTACTCAATTCTCAAAAGATTAGAACTTAGAAATGCCTCAGTAGTTCAGTACATTAATTTTATGGGTTATTAGTAGTGTGTCTCCCATTTGAAGCTGCATAATCTGCCTTTAACGTCCATGAAAAATGCAGGGAACAAAGTCTTTGTGATCATGTTGTAGCCACAACAAGTCATTGGAGTCCACCGTCGGTCAGCCCTTCTCCACCTACCATGCAACAGGTGGAAGCATCTACCACAGAAGATGGGCACCTCCCCTGAACGTATCCCACAAACTCTTATTGAATATTGACACCTGAATATACAGCTAAATATATGGAGCCTGATAATATACAGCAACAATCTGCCAACTTGTCTCTGGAGGCAACACTACGCCTGATATAGAACAAATAAATCAGAGACGTTTCAGTGGATGGGGCAGTCTTAGGCAAATCCCTTTGACAGGATTCACACATAAAGACGATGCTGAATATTGAGCTGTTGAGGTTTCCCCAGCCGATATTCAACTGCAACTTGAGGAAACTCAGTTCAAACTAATGGAACTGGAGAACCTGCTAGACGTTCTGAGGCAAAGAAATCCTCCTGAACGCTTGCAGTACTCTAAACGAGGAACCACTTCTCATCTCATGTCCTTCAGTCTTCATTCCATGGTCTCAGTTCTGCTGTTTCAAAGTATAGACTGACCCTGAATCTCCTGATGAACAGTCAATGCATGACATCCTCACAGCTAGTACTCCTGTGACTACCCAACCACAAAAACTAACTGCTAAACTACTGACTAACTAACCGTAACCCACAATAAACTGCACTTTCAATAAAAGTGAAAAACCTAAGCTTGTTCCCT
Organism: Myripristis murdjan; assembly: GCF_902150065.1. NCBI lineage: Eukaryota > Metazoa > Chordata > Actinopteri > Holocentriformes > Holocentridae > Myripristis > Myripristis murdjan. The sequence continues at coordinate 3,673,521 of NC_043991.1, read as the reverse complement.
AAAGTTAGATTTACTGTCCAAAGTCAGTCTTGTTGGCTTAAGCTCATCTTCTTTCCATTAGCTTATTAAGCTAATTAGCTCATTAATCAAACAGCAACAGGGTCCCTGCATCCGATTTGCAAAGCACATGGATGCAAAGCTATTTCCAGTTAGCAAACTTAGATTTTCACTGTTGTATTGAGAGATGGACATGCACAGAGCCGATCAGGTAGTGACAACGCTGTTAACCTTTTTAGCCCATATTTCTCCCATATTTCAGATTTCTGTCATGCTGATTAAAACTGCTAAATAACACAAGTTCTCAGCATTGTATTCCCCCAGCAAACACAGTGGTGGAAGGTCGACACATTTTACACCTGCTAAAAACCTAACTGTCGCTTTTGCAGCCTCCATTTGTTCTTTTGCCCATCATGCATTGCACAACTGACTATCTAAGTCAGTGTTACATTTGTCACTTAATGCAACAGGTAAATTTAAGTGTGTATAGCCAATCTGACTTATTTAAGTCAAAGACCAGGTCTGTTTTCATGCAGCTGGACCCTGGACTTCCTTCATATCATCAAGCATCAAATTTAAATCTTGTGTTTTGGTGTGTGTGTGTGTGTGTGTGTGTGTGTGTGTTTGCGTGTGGCCTGCAGGGATTACATCTTTAGTCAATATGCTTCAGTATTCCATCTGTATGTGTCATCATCAGGTTCAGAGCTCTAACAGTGACTCTGCAGCTCCACAGTTTCTTTCTTATCTCCTGCGGAACACCCAATAAACTCTCCAGCGCTCACAGGAAGTGTGTGTGCGTCTGTGCGGCACAACATCATGCTGCAACAATTCATCAATTTTATTTAAAGCCTCATTATGCAGCCTAAATCGAAAAAGCTACGCCGGAAAAGGGAAGGACATCACATGCCTTCTAAACGAGACCAGACAGATTCCCCTGGCTTGCCAATGTTATTTTTGGGCATAACCGCTGGCATGACATCGTCTGTGCACAGGAAACGGCGAAAGAAAACTGAGGCGACCGATCTCAGGCACTGTGCACAGGCGAGAAGCAAAGCGACTGTGTTGTTCCTCCAGGAGACTTCACAGCAGTCGCTGTTGACTGTGGCTCTGAGAGGGTATTTATAGTGAGCAACACATATTCACCAATTGTTTTCTTACTGATGTATATTTGTACTATGCTCGTTGGTTAATAGCACATTAATAGTATATTTCTTAGTCTACATTATTATTAGACAGTCAGAGTTACTGTCCACTAATTAAACTGTTTATTTAACCATTTGTGGGACTTCAATAGTGCAATATCCCTGTGTGGTGTAGGTAGGTAGACTTTTTTTTTTTTTAACATATGCTTAATTTCTTATCTCTGTATTTATTATTGTAATACTGTTGTAATACTAGATGTAATAGACATAATTTTTATATTCCATACTTCTTTCTACTTTCTTATATTTTAATTCTCTTAAGATTTGAGCAACTGCAACCGACCCAGTTTCACCTCAGGGATCAATAACGTATTTCTGATTCTGACTCTACAAGTATAGCCTATTAACTATGACTTTTCATTCAACAGCCTCTTAATTAGTGCTTATTAACAGCCAGGTAGGAGGTTGTTGCTCTGTCTCTGCTCAGTAGTTAGAGGAGGTCCATGTGGGCTGTTGCATTTCCTTACTAAGTTTGTGGAATTGTCTGCAATTAAGTTACGCATACCACCTTGAGTGTGTCTGGTCTGGTCTTAAATGTGCTAGAAATAAAAACATGAGTGTCTCAGTATCCAACTGAGAGAGGAACTAGTTTTTTGATCATCTTTAGCCATACCACAGCCTGCGTTTTGGCTCCTATGATGTTCTGGTCTGAAAATCTGTGGACAATTTTCCAAGGCATTTGATGGGACTCTCCTCTGTTGATGGAATGGACAGCCTTATCTTTTTGGTGACATTACATCTCCTGATCACCACACACCTTTATGTCCTCAGCTTAAATTTCATTCTGGCCCATTTTGCCATGTGGTCAAGCACCAACAGGACCCACCTTGAAATTGTCATTGTCAAATCATCCATGAGAAAAACTCCAGTGTGTTCCCTGCACCCAGAGAAGCCTGGAAGCCCTCTGCCTTCTTCAAGCTGGCAGGAATGGTGACCTTCTTCCATATTCTCAGGAACAGATTCAGGAGCCTTCAGAGATGCTTTGGGCACCTCTCTTCCTGTACCGTTTGAGGAAGTGGTAGATCCTGTTCTGGCCTTTTTCAGCAGCCCTTGGACCTTTCCTCAGGATGGTTCCTGGTAGTGGTCGACTCTTCCTGAGGATCTTCTGCTCGGCTGAGCTTTGGATTGACACTTAAGGCTCTCTGTGGGTCTCTCTTAGGAACTCCTCTACAATCTTGTTTGGGTAGTCGTCGCCCAGATTTTGCCTCATCTAGAAATGCTCCGGTGACTCTGAAGGGGTCTTTGGTGAACTGTTTTCACTCTCCCTCTGTTTCCTCTCTGCTCTGAGTCTGCATGGAGAGTTTCTCTTTGTCATGTCCCTAATGCTTCAGCAGGAGCTCTGTGGTGAACTGCTTGATAAGAGACTTGATTTCAGACCTCCATAAGCGACGGATCCTCCCTGTCTCTGCTGTTCGGCTGCTTTGCAATTCTGGAACTCACCTTCTCTTCTTCCGTGTTGGAGCGTTTCTTTTTGCCAGATTGCACATGATTGTTGTAAACGTGTCGACCGTTCAACCGGTCCCATCTAGTGTGGCTTCTAAAGCTTTGGCGACATCTTGGTCTAGTTGGTGCCATCCATTGCTCTGGATCATCTTGGGCCATTTGACTCTCTCTCTCACTGGATTGGTGCTAGTTACTGGGGTGGTTTCTGGATTGTGCCATAAAACAAAAATAAAAAAAAACCCAGGGGCACTCTCACAGAAATAGCTGGACCCCTGAAAAGGTCCAGTGAATGGGCGCTCCCTAAATCTGCTTTACTCATATCAGCCATTTTTCGAGGTCCAGGGCGGCTGGAGGCTGGAGGCTGGGTGGCTGGCCGGTCACTGGGGGATTAGTGTCAGGGTCAGGGCGGGGTGTCTGGCCTGGAGCTCAAAACCTTCCCCCTTTCCCCCCTTATGGGCGGCCCTGCCTGTGTTTTGCATAGCTCAGCAATAAAATTTTGTCAAAGCAGCATCCAGTAGGCCAGCATTTTTTTTTTTTTTTTTTGTACACATAAGAGGACTCGCTAATAAAATTCTAGTGTGACAGTTGAATGAATGCTCACGACATAGTATTTTCCCTGCTTTTTTACCTCACAAAAAAAAAGGAAAAAACGACCAAAGAGTGAAAAACAGCCCTCTGGATTTGATTCCCTACTCTCACTGTTGCTGCTGGTGGGAAAACTAGAACATTGGGAAACATAATTAAAGTGATTTAGTTCACTGCTGCCACTATACACTGCCATGTGTGTGAGAGAGAGAGACAGAGAAAGAGAGTACCAGAGGAAAAAAAAAAAAGAGAGAGAAAAGAGAGAGGGAGAGTTGTGTATCAGCTTGGAGGTACAGAGTGGAAAACCAGAGCTTTGGAAACAAGATTTCCTGTGGAAAGAGTGATGTCATGATGGTCTGTCTTTCACAGTCACGCACACATGTGCATTGTCTGTGTGAATCAGGTTCTCTCCTGCAGTCAGTCATGCTAATGCCCCGCACATTACGCCTGCAAACCATTTGTTTTCAATACATTTTCATATTTTACCGCAGTAGCCGTGCAAAACAGTTTCTGGACTGTGTTTATTCAGCAGTGGTCAACAAGCACAGCACAAAAAATCACAAGAGAAAATGAGAAATTACAGGAAATACATATTTATTTGCAGATATTTTCCCGTTAACATAATCAGGTGTACACTACTCTTTTAAGAACTGATGCATTTGACCGTACTGGAAAGACTGGTCATAAATCAAACACACTGATTTACCACATGTTATGGTGCGTCTGTCATTGTATTACATTATATTATATCATATTATGTTATATATTCATGAGTGAAATTAATGGGCCAGATGTAACTGATGAAAAATAAATAATTACACACAAGTTGGCTGACCAGAAATCCTGAAGACAAAGAATACACACTGGCATCTTTGCATTAGAGTCTCAGAAGTGGGGTACTTTGACTTTAGAGCGGGGCTATAAGACAAGGTCAAGCACTACAATATTAATCTGGAGTAGTAAAAGTCAGCTATTGATGAATGTTAGGTCTCTTAGCTGGATTCAATACACGACCACAAAGTAATCGTACAAACCACAAAGTTATAGCAGCTCGCCGCTGTGCACTTTGGCTTGCAGAGCATCGGGCTACCTGCTACAAGGCAAACGTCCTGCCAGCAGATACAGCCAAACACACTCCCACAGGGCAATTATATTGATATTCAGCTGTTCACAGTGGAAAAGTAAAAGCAGACTCCTGCTACTGGTAAATTGTAGAATGACTTGCATGCAGATCAGAAAGACAAACTACCCATGTTTTCGCCTCTCCAGCGGCGAAACTGAGCTCGAGCTCAGCCAAGCAACAGGAGCAGCCACAACATCCTCCTGTGTTTGGGACAACAAATAATTTACACGTATCTGTTAGACCGATGTTCAGCTCACAGCTCCCTCGAAGTCACACGGGGCAAATGCATGACTCAAAGCAGCTCTACACAAGCGTGGCTGTCAGATTAGGACATCACGTTAAATATGACTGACAGATTTTATTATAAAAAGTAAGAGCAAGAAAACTGAAGCCAAGGGCCTGATGGGACTGTATTCATATGCATTTACTGCCCAAATATCTGATGTGGAGGCTGTCATGGGTCACTGACCAACTTTCCACGCCGATCAGCTGAAACAGGCGTGTCCTCTGACGGCGGCGATGGCGAAAAAGTGGGCGTGGCTCCGCAAAAGCAGGGCTGTAACTTCCATCTGGGAGCCCGCCGCTGCTGCTGAGTGACTGTGGTGTCTGAGGACGACTTTGAAAGCAGCCACACACACACGAAAAAACACACACCAGACAACTTTGTACATTTTGCCTGCCAGTGCATTTTCAAACTGGCCCAATTTGGCAGGAATACTGCAGAGCTGGCAGCGCGGAGTCCTGGCCGTCTGTCCGTCTGTGCAAGGCTGCATGTACGACTACCAGTTTATGATGTGTGCACGGGCCATGTGCTTTTATGTCGTAAAACTGCGAGCAAAGTAAGCAATATGATCCATATGAAAACTGAGCACTGACAGAGTTGACACAACGTTAAGCCGGCGGCCCAGTAAAAGCACATCAGCTGAGACGTGATTGAACGAGACGACAAATAACAGCAAAAATGAAATAAACAGAAAACCTTTGCACAGATCTGTCGCTCTAATTATGTCATCGTTTCATGCTGTTATGCTGTTATAACCCTGCGTAGCTGACTGTGACTGTGTTTCCCGCAGAATTTGCTATTATTGTAGTTATTTCCTTTCTCCTTGCACTAATTATACATTTTGTTTTTGCTCATGTTCCTATGAAACCCGAGAAACGCAGTGAGAATAAATTAATTAAACTGAGGGAACAAGTTATATCTCGTGGCCACAAATGAGTAAATTATGGCCTTGAAATATATATATTATTTTATTTATTTTTTTTTTTATTTATGTATTATTTTTTTTATTGCATCTCCATAACCACAACTTCACAAATGTATAATTGTGTGTTTATTCACACCGGGCACATTATGAGGTGTGCACATCTGCCTCTCCTTCCTCCTGTGGGACGTTATTAAAGATTATTGACTGAACTCCTGCAGTTTGTCTTCCTGACAGAGCGCTCAATCTGCATATTTCACAGACACACTATAAATAGCGTGTTTATGTTTATGCGTGTGGTGTGTGTGTGTGTGTGACTGTGTGTGTGAGTAGTTTTTTTTTTTTTTTTTTTTTTTCATCCCCCTGCTTGTAGTAGGACTTCCAAACCAGATCTAGTTTTCCATCGTGTGTCTCTGGCGTGAAGTCAGCTCGCAGTTCATGACCTCCTCTCCTCCTCTGTCTTTTCTCTTTCTCTTTCGCTCTTTCTGCCTCTTTCTGCTTACTCTCCATTTCCTCCACTTCTTATTTTCTCTCTGGTTTTCTGCCCTGCCCTGTTCCTTTTTCTTGCCGTCCAATTTCCCCAAAGTTTCTTCCCTTCTATCATAAAGGGAAAGTAATAAGATACATTCCTAGCTACATTACTTTCCCTGTTTTCCAACTTACGGGCTGCAGCCCCCCCCCTAGTGGTGTGTGGTGGTATTGCAAACATACAGACTAATGATTTTTGTTTGTTTGTTTGTGTTTGTTTTTTACAAAATAAATGTTTTTTTTTTTTTTTATTATTTTGTTACATAAATTTCATTGGATTTATATTTATAACTCTGAAAATACATCACTACTGTCACACACAACGAAAAAAGAAGCACCTTTCTGCAGGAAAAAACTTAATTTTTTCCAGATAAGTGCATGAAAAGCATGAAAGAATAATCCCAAAATGTATTTATTTAGCATATAAATATAAAACTATATACAAAAATAAGACTCATACATGTCAAAAAGAAGTAACAAAAATAAATGGAAGCAAATTTAAACAATTAGAAAACACAAATAAAAAAAAGTGAATCAAATTATTACACTATTGTTATTACACCAAACCAGAAAAAATGCAGCAATATGTGAAAATGTTTATTTATTATGTGGTTTATTTAGTAGCATTTTGTGATATGATAGATTTGCACTGTACAAAGTTCGAGGCGCTCTATTTTTAAAAGTTTTGCTACGAAAATTCACAACTATGAAAATCAAGAACGTGAAAAAAGGAAATCTAGCGAGGAGGAAGAGAAGATAAAGTTCGTTCCACAGCGAGAGTGAATCTGGGGTTGCCATGACGACGCCATGTTGGCCTGTTTCCTATTGGATGTGACCGCTGAAGGTGGTGTGTGCTGATTGGACGAATCCGCTCTCCTCAGAGGTGAACAGGAAGGACTGGAGGGTCACCTGCACGCAATCTGAAAGAGTACACACACACGCACACACACACACACACACACACACACACACACACACACTGGAAAGTAAGGAGTGTGAGCTGTGTGGTTTGACTGACTGTGTCACACACACACACACACACACAGCTTAGGAGCCGATCACATGACCGCAGTTTGGTTGTTCTAGTGCTCCCAAAGTTGGGCGATACCATGAAAGTGATACGTCTCACAGAAACACACACACACACACACACACACAGTTTATACATTATGAAACCCATTTCAAAATATCAAAATATATGTAAAACTGAGGTCGTAGCCCAGTGTTCCTGTGTGAGGCGTCACTCATCACTCGGACTCCGAGGGCTGAGAGAAGTTAATCGTTTTAGTGCATGCACACACATAAAACACACACACACACACACACACACACGTAAACCACATACAGTGAAATGTCAGAAACACAGCAACACTAGTTCACTGTCACTTTCACCTTATCTCAAAACAACACACGCTGACTGCCCTGTGCGTGTGTGTGTGTGTGTGTGTGTGTGTGCGTGCGTGCGCGCATTGAGAGGGTACAGAGTGGGATTGTTCTCTCTGGGTGTTAGCTTTCGGAGCAGGAAGTGCACGTTTAGGTCAGGGGGGGATCTGGGCGCGCTCAGTCTGGCCACATCTGTTCAAATACCAGAGAACCTCGAAGTCACACAGGAAATGTGTGTGTGTGTGTGTGTGTGGATGTGTGTGTGTGCCCTACAGAAGCCTCTCTTTGTGAACACAACTTACGCAAATATTTGACCTTTCACTGTATATAACACTTTCCCAAAATAGGTGAAAGAGGAAAATGCGTGCTGCAGTTCCCATGTTCGTCCAGCAGGGCGGACGCTGAGCAAACAGCCGTTGTGAAACTCCAGAGACACAGAGAATCGAAAAAAAAAAAAACGCAGAGCGGCCGAGCTTCATATCTCTGATGCAAGCGATAGCAGCTCCTCCGGTGAAAGGGCTCTGTATGCCGGTCTGGAAAGTTTCCATGCATTCACTTTAATTTCCACATAAACCCTGGTTTTCGACACGCTCTGTGAAGCATCGCTTAGAAAGAAAAGACTTGATATGAAGAGCTTTGTGACACATTTGAAAAAAAAAAAAAAAAGCACAGTTTGAAGGCATTCTCTTATAGTCCAGTCATTTTATGAAAAAATCCTAGGACAAATTGCAAGAGAAGCAAACTCAACTGATTTTGTATCCTCAGTTTGTCCTGAGTGAGGGAAAAAAGTCCCAAGAAATCCCATTGTTAATAAGGAATATAAGGAATAAATGCCAGAACAGATATTTAAACAGTGAATTTAAAGGTTACTATATGTATATAGTAACCTTTTAATTCACTGTTATATCGTAACCTTTTAATTCACTGTTATATAGTAACCTTTTAATTCAAGGTTACTATATAGACAAGTTTATGAGCCGTTTCCGCTCTACTTCCTAAACTCCTCCCATCGATGCAATCCATTTCCGTTTTGGCGTGCTGGTTTGTTTTTAGCCACAGACATACATAGGTTTTTAGCTAGCTAGCTCTGTCCTGCCGACGAAAGGAAATTAAAGATCGATACTTAAAAAAAAAAAAAAAAAAAAGTGGTTCGGAAACGACGTGTGCGGTAGTGTGCTGGCCTAGTTAACCTGAAGAGTCCACTGATCAGAGTGCCTTGTGAGGTTTAGAATCTTGCCTTGTGTCCCTGTCTATCAGCACCCAGCCATGTTGTTCATTAAATACAGATAAACACAACAAATACTGTGTGCATTGTATTTTTTAATATTATATATGAATATTTTTATAGTGGTGTAATTATGTGGGCTGCTTCTGTATTTTACGGTTTAATACCTGTTAGGATTAAACACGTTCTCTTTCTTGTTGAAGCCATTTGTTTAGTTTCCTCAAAGTAATTCATTCATCCAGTGTTATTAATGCACAGCATGAGCTTACTATGAATGATGAACTGTGTTAAAAGAAACTGTTACACTAAGGAACATAAGGCCTAGCATTCATGATCGTAGTTCAGTGCAATAATGAAATGAAATTACATTTTACGTTTACATAAACTTTTATTTTCACACAAACAGTCAAGGTGGTTGAATCGTGTTCCCATTGTAAGGACATAATTATTAAAACTGAAACCTCACGAGCAGCGAGCTACATGTCCAGAGGAAGCTGCGTTAGCATGGAAGTTTGTTTACACCGGCATACGCTGCGCAAACCACTTCCGGCGGAAATGAAGTGCATTTTTGTAGAGTAATGGCGCCCCCCAGGATTTGGCGCGTAAACTTGTCTATATATAGTAACCTTTTAATTCACTGTTTAAATATCTGTTCTGGCATTTATTCCTTATATTCCTTATTAGCGCATATCAAGGCAAGGCAAGGCAAGGCAAATTTATTTGTAGAGCACAATTCAACACAAGGTGATTCAAAGTGCTTTACAGAGACATTAAAAGCAGCAAAACACAATTTAAAACAATAAAAAAGGGAAATAGAATTGGGAATGATAGCGAAAATAAAATACAGTAACAAAATAAAAAGGGAAATAGAATTGGGAATGATAGCGAAAATAAAATACAGTAACATAAAATATCAACAGGCTCAGTACATTGCCTGAGCTATACGGACTTCCGGTCACCCCCTGCAGGGATGCCGACAGCCCAACCTCTCGATTCCTTAGACTCTGAAACCTCTCCTATTGGAGATTTCAGTCCGGACTCAGTCCTCAGCCCTGGAATGTCTGACATTTGACATCGGAACTTTCCCCGACATCAGAACCTTTTCCCGACGTCAGACTTTTCCTGACATCAGAACTTTTCCTGACATCAGAACCTTTTCCCGACATCAGAACCTTTTCCTGACATCAGAATTTTTCATCAGAACTTTTCCTGACATCAGAACCTTTTCCCGACATCAGAACCTTTTCCCGACATCAGAACTTTTCCTGACATCAGAACCTTTTCCTGACATCAGAACTTTTCCTGACATCAGAACTTTTCCGGCATCAGAACTTTTTCTGACACTAGACCCATTCTGACATTGCCCGCAGCGACATCAGGTCCTCTCCCAGCATCAGACTATTTGGCAATAATCCAGCATCACTTTAAGTGGAAAGAAAAGAAGTAGAAAAATAAAAGGCAACAGGTAGTCCTTGGAGTGCGAAGGAGGCATAAAACAACAGTGCGTAGTTAAAGGTACAGGCAATACAACAGGTAAGTATTGAATCTAAGAGTATGCTTCGTTGAACAGTAGTGTTTTTAGCCCCGCTTTAAAGGAGCTAACAGATTGAGCAGACCTCAGATCTACAGGAAGTTTGTTCCACAGGTGAGGAGCATAATAACTGAATGCTGCCTCACCTTGCTTGGTTCTTGTTCTTGGAACACACAACAAACCAGTTCCAGATGACCTTAGGGGTCTCGATGCTTCGTAGGGAACCAGTAGATCAAGCATGTATTTTGGTCCGAGACCATTCAGGGCTTTGTAGACCAGCAGTAAGATTTTAAAATCTATCCTTTGACTCACAGGAAGCCAGTGTAGTGATTTAATGACAGGTGTAATATGGTCCAGTTTCCTGGTGTTTGTAAGGACTCTGGCGGCAGCGTTCTGAATCAGCTGCAGCTGTCTGATTGATTTTTTGTTAAGGCCTGTAAATATGCCATTGCAGTAGTCCAACCTACTAAAAATGAATGCATGAATAAGTTTTTCCATGTCTTGTTTAGACAGAAACCCCTTAATTCTAGCAATGTTTTTCAGGTGGTAATAGGCAGATTTAGTGATGAACTTTAAATGGCTGTTGAAGTTCAGGTCTGTGTCAATAATAACACCAAGATTTCTTGCTTGATTTGTAGCTGTCAGTGACATAGAGCCAAGGTGAGCGCTGATCTTTGCCCTTTCATTTTTTGGGCCAAAAATTAATACCTCTGTCTTTTCTGGATTTAGCTGGAGAAAATTCTGGCACATCCAGTCATTGATTTGATGAATGCAGCTACTCAATGAGAGTAAGGGACTGTAGTTATGTGATGACACTGAGATATAGAGTTGTGTGTCATCGGCATATGTATGATAGGAGACGTTGTGATGTTCCATAATCTGGGCTAGGGGTAACATATAGATGTTGAATAGAAGTGGTCCGAGAATGGACCCTTGAGGAACCCCACATGTGATCGTAGTTCGCTCAGATTTATGGTTACCAATTGACACAAAAAAGTCCCTATCTTGTAAGTACGATTTGAACCATT